>NW_017148003.1:84722-105880 GCF_001652005.2 Ceratina calcarata | reverse complement strand
TCAATTATATTTCCAATGTAATCTTTAAATGTAAAATGAATATACAACTTTTCTATTTTAATTGTACAACTTTTATTAAAGCTACACGAATTAAGATCATATATAATCTTTAGTGTGACAAATGTGTCTCCAAACAGTTGATAACAATTAAATTGATACATAAAAAATCGATTATAAATTAAGTTGTAATGAACATAACGTACTATATTCATCTTTGAGTTGCAAACAAGTTCTTCTACTTTGATAACTTGTGTTCTATACTGATCAAAGTAGTAAACTTAGTCTCAAACCTTGAATAATTAATCATAACGAATATTATAAGACAATCATGATTTTTCAGTTACGTATGTCGGTTATAAAGCTTGGAACAAAACTGTGCGTTACACAATCCTAAATATAAACATGAACACAAATATGAAAAATAAATAAGAGGATCTTCAGAGCAGGAAACATAACCACGAAGGAGTTCTTACAATGAGAACAGCAAAAGTAACTCGATTAGTTTGACAATAGATAAGGTACACTATCATCGCGAACCGCGAGACGACGAGACGAGGTCGCCTAAGTGATTAGATAAACGGTAAGTAAAGGCAAATAGCTTACGAGATTGTGAGCCTCCTCCTTCTCGCAGTCAGCCATTTTTCTCTATCACTGAGTAACCAAATAGTGCTTTCCTCACTTGCTTCCTGATTGTAAGAACTTACACCTTCAGTTGTTTAATTTTTAATAACTAATTTCCACTTTTCTCCCTTCGGTCAGTCTCATTTACTGCTCTTCCTTTGAATGAGCGCTAACTTGTCGTGGTTAAAACTGCAAAAGATAAATATCGTCATCTCTCACAATGTTAAATCCTGCGATCTTACATACATAGATAAATCGTTATCGTTACAAGATATTCTAATTCCAATCTAGGATTAGCTTGAATTACTAATTTGCACACCAACGAAACAGTTATAAATTTATTGCCACATTGTTCTTAACACGAAACAAGTAAAATCAAATATGTTCATTAACTGGGATGATAACCTGACTGAAATTATTATTCATTTAATTTAAATAATTATTTGTTTTGCACTCTTAAAAATGTATGCTATCCGTCGTACAGTAAAAATATATGTTATCCGTCGTTCCTTGTTCTTCATTAATCCCTTTGAAGAAAGAATTCCAATAATTATGATCGAACTTCACTTAAAAGTACATTTGATTTACAAATATATAAACAATTATTAAACGTCATAAAACTCTATTATTATTAATTTGTACTTTTAATTGAATTTTGTATATAAACTTATTTATTTCCAGACGTTTTTGTACAAAAGTCATATATAGAATATAAATAATTGATTTCTTTCAATCCAATTCTTTTTGTAAGCGACTTATTGTAACTGAGCACAATGAGCCTGAAATTGTATTATGATTTGTTGTCGCAACCGTCCAGAGCTCTTTACATATTTTTAAAAGTATGTAATATTCCATTTGAGGGGAAATTGGTAAATCTGGGCAAAGGTGAACATCTTACATCAGAATACAAAAAAGTTAATCCGTTCCAAAAAGTACCAGCTATTGAGCATAATGGTTTGAATATGTTTGAAAGGTATTGTTTTGTAGTAATTTTTCTACAAATGTTCTTAATACAAAAATTGTTAGATGCTATGTAAATTAAATTTCAACTTATAATTCAATATAAATGTATAGGTGATTCTACCTTATTCAATAAAAAAAATGTAAATGCCTCTATATAATATGCTAAAATGACTAAGATCTATACTATGCAGATTATGTAATTTCGGATCCTATGGGATTACTGTTCTATAAAAGTGTACACTAATCCTATACAAAACTTTATTTGCTTGTTAGTATTAATTACATAAATTATACGGAGGAACTTGTATGAATTCATATAATTACATGAATAACTTCACAATTTTTAATCCAATTAAGATAGATTATCTTTCTTATAGTGTCGCTATTTTAAGATATCTCAGTAGAGAATTTAAATTATCTGATCATTGGTATCCTAAAGAATCTAAATCCCAATTAAAAGTTGATCAATATCTCGAATGGCAACATCTTAATACTAGATTTAATTGTGGTTCCTATTTTCGTATACAGGTAAAAATTAAGCACAAAGTGATATTAAACATTTTCTAATTAATTCATTAACTTTCTTAGTACATTTTTCCATTGTATTATAATTATAGTACCTAATACCACTTTTAACTGGACAACCAGCTAGTGAGGAAACATTATCAAAGTACAAAAGACATATGATTGAATCGCTCGATGATTTAGAAAACGTTTGGTTAAAAGAAAATGACTTCTTGACCAGTTCTGAAATTAGTATTGCTGATATTCTTGGCTCGTGTGAGGTGGAACAAGTTCGTAAGTAATATGTGAAACTTTTATAAATCTATAATCGTAAACATAACTATAACTGTAATGTTAAAAATATTAACAATACGATTTTTAATTCCAGGTATTACAGGATATAATCCACAGGAAGGCAGGCCTCGTTTGGCGGCTTGGATGAAAAGAGTTGCAGATGAAACAAACCCTCACTATCAAGAAGCGCATGCATTTTTAAACAAGCTTGCGAACAAAGCGAGCCAGAATGCTCTGAAGAGTAAAATTTAATTATTTCTACAGGTGTTTGATTATTTCTCAAAGATATTTCTATGGGTGATTGTACGAGTAAGACTGTATCAGTGAGACCGTAATAATTAGTCGAAATTGTTACAATGTTATCCTTTATGATTTTACAAAGATTACGTACGTTATTTTCTATTATAAGTTTAAGGGTAATTAATTATTATATCTATAAATGAAATATGCATGAACATGAAATTTCAAGTAAAAGCTTTATGGCGAAAGTTATGTAAAGTTGTACATAAGTATAACATATGTTATTATTGAATTTTTATATTGTATTTTTCTAACTAATTGTAACGCATAGTGCTATTTTCTGCGACTGTTGAACGGTATTTTATATAAATGCATTTTACTCGGATTTGTGTGTACCTAAATAAAAACCTGTTAAATGCAATAAATCAAGGTTTAATAACACAATTTAATTTAAAGTATACAAGGTATCTGGCTATTAATGAAAAGAATGTTAACGTCCAAAATAAGAAGTATAGATACTAAAAGTGAAATGATAAAATGATTTCATACCAATTGGATTAGTCTTCGTTTATTCCTGTTCTTCAATGTAAGGCAACATCCGCAACCGAAGGTTTTATACTTACCCATAAATACTTCTCCGTATTTCTTTGTTCAAGTGAAAAAACCGCAATTTTACTATTGCTATTACTGCAAGGACTATAAAGATTAACTAAGCGAAATTGCATTTGATCAAGGCGAAACAGAAGTGACTTCAATCGAGACCGATCAATCTCGGTAGCCTTCGTCTCGTATTCTTTTTCTTCGTAACATGTATTCGATCCTAGATTTTCGTGCAAACGAGTTACTTACGTCGCGTCGCGTCAGCCAACTTTCTCCATCGATGGGGCCAAGTGTCTCGCTCGCGGTTCAGAAGAAATGTCTATTGCGGAAATGCAATCTCGCCCGAGAGCGGCATTTCAATTCGAAACCCCTCTTGACCGATCGTGACTAGTGTTGTCTCCCTATTGCGACAGAACATAGCTGCTCGTTACCTCTCTCATGTACATAGATGCGGCTGCACGACCTTTGCCGTAAAGTTGCGCGATTGAAAGAAAATGAAGAAGAAGAAGAAGAAGAAGAAGAATTATGGAAAGCATGTGCACCGCTTTGCCTAGTCGAGTCAAATTTAACGATTATATCTGCGATCAGATAACAAGGCTTGATATGCCCCATGATGAAAAGATAGTACATCTTCCGAATCACGTATTACCATTTATTAAGCGATGCAAATTAAATTTGTTTACATGGATTTTCAAGATTATCTTTACTTAATTTTATTAACAGTAGCTCAGATATGGTGTATGTTAAAAGACTAAAAGTCAATAATCAATGATTTACGTAACTTCTATTTCTTCTTATGAGATAAAATACCTGTATATTCTTGTCCATCAATGAAAAGTGGGACAGGTTTATACACAAACTTAATTATATTCTCATATATTTCAGGCTTTTTATGTGCACATCGATCAAAGGTGAGAAAGTGTGAATCATTCTTATAAATATTTATTGCATAAGAATAGATATTGATAAACGCTGATTTTTGTACATACACGTGTTCCCATAAAGGGTAACAGATACATTATTAACTTCGTAGAAAGTATTTGCATATTTGTTAAATTGTTAATGTATTCGTGAAGTACGACTAGTAGTAATAGAGAAAGAGAAGGACGAGGAATGCACGCAAAAGGAAATACATCCATCGACATGTATGCATATACGTTATCATACTTAATGCATGTTTGTCCTTTCTCCTCATATGATGCAATGACCCATCTTCCTTTTCCGATGACGCGATTCTTGTTTTCTTCAATCACTGAAAATTCTTACGTGAAATGACAAAAAATGGTATATTTTTATCTCTATAAAGCCATAATATAAGGTAGATAATTTTTTAATTTGTTTTGTTCTATAGAATATTAAATGCTTCTATATTATTGCAATTGTATTTCGTGAAACATATAAAATCTTTCTATTTAAATTTGGTCTAAATTAGCATGTGGTGAAACGAAGGAAATATCAATGAATATTTGTGTCTAATACAATGTGTATACTATAAATGAAATACATATAGATGGAAGATAAGCGAAATCAGCATCTAGTTAAGACGAGGAAGACGTTAAAGCTGGGTGAAGAGGGTGATCCTCGGCGTCTAGTTACATTCTCCGCGTTACCGTCGAATCATCACATCATCAGTGAGTACGTAAAGATTATCTGTGATGTAATTGCGCATCTGGCACCAGCATATTGTCGACGCGTGTCGAGAAGAGAATAAACGAAGCGAAACAACGCTGCTGCCTGGCCGCGCGTTGACATTTCTGCAATTTCACGCGATTTTTTATCGCGGTTTGTGGCTACGCAAATTAACTGTGCAATTATCGCCCCGTTCTCTTATGCCACTACTCAGATTCGAGTATCTCGATCTTTCTATGCACACATTTTCTCATAATCGTACAAATGCTAATGAGATACCCATGGAAGCAAATGCTGTAAATGCATCGCAAGTTTCGTCGATTTCTCGTAGATAAAGAAGCATAACATGATTTATTTTAACTTTTCAATAGGAACCATTCAAAAATATTGCTTGCATATTTCAACTTGATGTTCACTTGACTTCTTTTATTAAACACCGGACTTTTATGGAAAATCATATTTTGTGAACATAGAGTGAACTAAAAATCCGTGCATTTTTTTTTGTTGTTTCAGCTTGTATAATTTTTTGACGTTAATAAAGATACTTTATATACAAGGGTTGTATATCATTTTATAGCTTTTGAAAAGTTATTTAATATCTACGCATTANCGTCTCAGTTCGTACAGCGCAAAGATGATTCAAAAAGTTGAATGAAAGAATTTTATTTTAAAATATGCATTTATTATTTATCAATAAATTAATTGTAACTTAAACAAAAAAACAACACATGAACTTTTGATTTACCCTAATATTTTGAGAAATGTAATTCATTTACACTTGTCATAGAATAATAAATTTGTGTAAAGGCTTTGTGTATGTTTGAAGATTATGCAACAGGTGTTACAAGTACATTTTCTATAAATGCATAAAAATCCTCAGTTTACTTAAAAGAATTACTCAATATGTACTTATATACAATTTCGTAATTTCTGTTCCTCTGCTGTTGTGTAAAAATGAATTTTCATGTGTGCACGACATAAAAATTGCGATAATTTACAAATAAATTTCGTCATAATCTTTAATGAGAAAGAAGATAAATATAATCCTCGAGGTAACTTAAGAAAACGTATTTATTATATACGCTTATGGAAGAGATAATCTGCAATTATATTTGTAGTAACTACGTTCAATTAATCATTGAAATATTTCCATATTTCATTCTAAAATTAAGTTAAAATTATATATCGTACGGAATCATCGGAAAATCGATTGCGTTGCATCGACAGAAAAACAATATTATTATTTTCAGTTGGTTTCCAGCAATGATCACAACAATGATAATAACATTTACGTAGTTAACGCGTGTTACGTTAATTTAGTTGAAAGTACACTTATTCAACCTTGAACGCTTATATATATATACATATAATCATTCATTGCAATAATCACTGATTCTAATGATGAAAAAATGACTATGCTGAAGCTGTGGTAGCTGTGATGGTTGAATGTCAGGCTCGAAACCTGTCGGTCGCTGTGGTTCCATGACGGCTTCCGATCGTAGGATACGTCTACCTACTGAATATTTAAAATCGATTTTCTCAAAAACAAAGTCATACACAAAAATGTTTTATTTTCATCTCATTCTTTAATATAGAATCACTCCATTTTCGTTTGTATTATTAGTTACTGACCATCCTATATATTATATCTTATAAAATCCATATTAAACACAGAAGGTAAGGTTTCTTATTAAATGACAGGCGTTACGATCAAATTCAATAATAAATTGGTCAGTTCGCATTTGCATAAATACTGCATGGAAAATCGAACTTGACAACTACGTGAAAAACATACATCATGTATTCCTGTTTTCTCATGTTTTCCTAACACGCTACGTGATATTTAAAGATTACGTAAAATCAATTGTTCTATCTGGCAGTCGCAACAAGATCAGAAAGAACGGAACGCGATTCCCAGTGGAATCTCCATCTTTGCTACCTGTTCGAGTTGAATTTTGCCCACTTTAAACCTTCTATTTTTCCTCGGGAGCGCAGCAAAAGTTCGAACAATACTACGATTTTAGAATAAGAAAAATCGTTTTCTATTATTATAACCGAGTGGGAATATTTTGCTCAGGCCTTAATACTCTTCTTGGATAGTTATGTACACGTGAACTGACATTTAACCGGTATCTCCAGCACGGTCTCAATCTCAACGCTTCTCATTACGCATCGAAATCCCTTTGAACGTTCCTGCGGCATCCGCTTGAAAATAATCGTCATCAAATATGGAAACACAACCGACAGCTTCTTAAGAGCTGCGAATTGTTAATTATTTACCTACGAATGAAGAGCTCGTCATTGAAACATCTTTATGCAGTCGTTAATACATACAAGAGTGTATGATTAGGGAGAAAATATGCATTTTTTTCTTAACATCAGAGTTTCAGAATTTCTATATGGTTTAAATGACTGATCGACTTCTTCCTCTTTCTTACTTTCTTACAGAAACTTGATATTAAGGGGTAAAAATGTCCAAGCGGTATTGTCGTTGCGACACACGACTCCGAAAGTACAATCGAAGTAGAAGAGGCAGTTGCATACGCAAGCGCGAATTTCGTTAGCGAAACTATGTAGCCGCGGGGTAGAGAAAAAGAAGTGAAGGGAAAGGAGGCGAGATGCCTGAAGACGCGTCTTCTAGCCGAAGGCGTCCTCCGCGTCGTCTTCTGCTTGAAATGGCAAGGTCACCGGTAGTTACGTCACTAACTTTCCTCGGGTCCCTCTCAACGCGCACAAACATGCGAGAAAAGCAAATGTCACAATTACCAAGGACGTTTAGCCGACACGATGCCTCGGAGGCTGCGGCGACCAAACGACCGATTGTAAAACCGCGTTTACGTCAAGTAATTTTCGGCTTCGTCAACTAAATTCAGTCTTCACGATTGTTCAGGTGAAACAATCGATACTCATATCTTCATGATAGATTTATTCACGTATTCTAAATAAACTTTAGGTTGTATGAATCGTAAAATTTCTGCCAAAGTTTAACACACGTAATAAAAAGCAATGAACTTTTAGAAAGAATGATAATTACAGAAGAGTAAGGTTTATAAAATTGTTCGGCTTGTTTTAATAAAACATTATATTATAGAATTATATTATAATATATTATAGAATTAATTGTAATTACTAACGCTATGTTTATAGAAGAACAACACTTGTACATACTTTTTTATTGATATTCAACGAAATAATTAAGGGAATTGATAAGGAATACTGGTATCTTATTTAACTCCTGGTGCGAAAGGATTTGAACAAGAAGAAACGGAAAAGATTAAAAATTCTCATAGATTCGGCTTTCACGTCCGACTGTTCACATCGGGTAACCAGTGTCCTACGCCTGTGCATTGATGAATCCTTCGGTATTATCCGGGTTACGAAATAGCCAACATCATGTAAGCGGCTGTTTCACGTCTCTTCATCACCAAGAAGAGTAAAATGAAATTACTGTTATGTACATGTTGTCATGTTTATCATTGATTTAATTTAATAATGCTACAGTGCGATTTTTTACGAACGTTAATGATTAAAAAGGTCTCAGTTGATTCTTGGTTTCGTTTGCACTTCACGCAATCCGTTAGAAGGTCAATAGAATTCAGATAGATAGATAGATAGATATATGTATGTATTCTTTGTCTAAGTAACATTCTATAAACATACGTACGTATATCTTTTAACCGTGTCATTCAGATATTACAATCAAACAATCTCCCAGGTGGACTTTGCCATTAGGAACTTCGTCTGGGACATGCGAAGGCAATTGTTCCTGCTCATTCAGAGTATATGTGAGTCTAGTCACGTCAAGTTCATCTATGTTTAGATCACAATAACGCTCACCTTGTAAAGTGAACCCCGTGTTAAATGGAATACGAGTAATCGAAGAGTAAACGTCCTATGAGTTTAATGTTATGAATTGCAAATATATGTAGGCACTGCATCTAATAAGTATAGGTGAATAGCTCTAAATGAGAATTAAAAATTGTATAAATCATCGCATATTTGCGTCGAACTTTCAAACACTTGGTTGTTAACATTCCGGGATAATTGCAAAATTAATTCATCCGCGAAGAAACAATGAAAATTTAATATTCTAACTACGGTAGACTGTATTTTATCCGGTTTCATTTAACCAGTTACGTCTACCGGTTGGAAACAATTAACCAGCAGGTATAATTGTTTATACAATCGCTCATGCGGTGTTCTGTGCGTGACTCACAGTACTTTTATCATTAAAAGATTGTATTCCTTCGACTTAATCTCAAAATGTAAATAGCTTAATGGGAAGCGGAAGTAATTATCTATTTTGGAAGAATTTGTTCAGCGAATGTTGTAGATAAATAGTTAATTGGGAATAGACGTAGGACATTCATTACGAGGGTGAGTAATAACAGTGAAGAAATTAAATGCCTTTTAAAAGCAGTTACGAAGAATGAAATTACATTGTATCGTATTATAAAGATACGGCAACATAGAATTAGTAAAACCTCTAATTTTATAATATAGCATTGAACTATTAGCAAACCTAATAGTAGTAACTGTATAATAAGGTATCCGTATCAAATTAGGTAATATGATAATGTGATATTTCCCAAATCATTAATTTATTAAATTGTCTATTATAATAGTTTAAAATTTTACGAATAATAATAATTATTATTATCCAAAAGATTTGAAAGTAAAAAATATTTATTTGACTTGCATATTTGCATTTCGGTGAACTTTATAGCTTCGAGTTTTCTACGTACACGTAACGCGGCTAGGATGGTTCATACTTAAGCTTGAATTAAGTAAGACGCTTTATGACGTAACACGTGAAATGTATTTGCTATAATCGTATACCGTTTAGACACGTGAATGAATGTGCATATACATATCTCCCTACAATCTTCCCTTTTACGTTCGATTTAAAAGTCATCGCATGTAGCAGTTTGTTGACACAGAAACATCAAACGATAATTATGGTAAGGTTCTACGTACTCTAATCGTCCTAATGGTTGATCTTCGACCGTATGCACCTTTATCAAAGAGAGTGGGATTATAATGCCTACTCTCACAGCTTAAATCTTGTCACCATTCACTTTTACCATTAAAAATTCTGTACCTCTCATTTTCTATATTTTTATACGATTCGAGCAATTTTTAAAAGTTATCACTTTTATGGTTCACGAAATGTTTCACATTTTAAGGGAAATCAATAATGAAAATAATGCATTCTAAATTATATTAGGACAGTAGACAGTTCAGAGCCTAGGGGATGAAAATGAAAAGTAGTTTTATTATAAATTTCTTAATAAGTACGGAAGTATCATTTCTTCAGTTTCTGTATTTTGTTTTTTAAACATGTGTATTGAATCCTTCTTTAATTGGTAGAAATTTTACGTATCAAATTTTGGCAATTAAATTAGCGAAATCAAAGACGATGACCAATCGCGAAAGCGAGCTGACGAATAAATACTCGACTCTCGATAATAAGAGTAGGAACAAACACGAAGCGAAGAATGTAAACGGGTCCTCTGTGGACGAGAGACACTATCGCGGATGCATCCTGACACGGCCAGGGGAGAGACAAAGTCCTAGCCAAGAGATTCGCGCATCTCTCGGCTGGTTCTAATGCCAGGTGGGGATGCAACACCCGCGATTTTCCGGCTATATAAAGCCAGAGATGCGCCGTGAATCCTTGGTATCACGTATCGGTCGTCGTTTAAGGACGAAAGGAGTACCAATTATCCGTAAACGAAGACGTTCTACAATGAAGACGGTGGGTTCCGCGGGGTCTGACCTCAGAAGAGAGGAGTCGATCTCTTCTTTTCTGCACGTTGCGCGAAAACGCGTTCCGCGACTTCGACCGGTGAACTAAGTAGTCGTAGATTTCGATCGCAGGCTCCAAAACTTTTCTTTTAACAGTGAAAGTGAAGAGTACTGTGATAATTGTGCGTGCGTGACGCACCGATAATTAAAAGGGTACATCACCGAAAATGTTGACTCATTTTTCCTATGGTAATTACTGAGTAAAATATCGAGGCTCTTTTCAACTCGGGCATCATTTTACGTTCATACAGTTTTTTTTTTATTTAAAATTACAAATTTTAACGAAATTATACAATGTTGTTATATTATTATTGCTTATTCCATTTTTATGTCTTATCTCTTCCTATATGAATGGACTTACAATTTTGATATGATGGAAAAGCAGTGGCCTAAAAGAAAATATTTCTCTTATTACGAATTCAATAAATTACATAGGAATAAAACTATAAGATAAAATATGGCAAGACATGACAATGTATCATCTGTTCATTTTACAATTGTAAGTAATAAAAAGTGTATCAGAATGTAAGTAAAAATTTACCTTGACGCGGTTTAAAAGAATCTATATTTTACTAATAATGTGTGATTATCATGAGAAGAAAATTGGAGGCGAACAGGATGGTGTGCCCCTTATCAGAAAGAACTCTCATACTTTTCAGTTTTAACAATACTTTTATTATGCATTGGGTAAATACTCGAATTTAGACTTTAAAGAATTCGCTGGCTTAGTTCGAATAGCGCGAGCAGTACCTAAAAGAATGTTTGGAAAGGTCCGGGTTCGCGAGCTCCGACCGAACCGATCGGCCGATTACCTGTATGTTACATAATGTGGCTTAGAGGTCAGTGGTGATGAACTCTGAAATTGAGTAAACTTGCCGAATTTCGCACTATATGCACTTAAAACATAGAGTACATTTTTAATGAACCGACATTTACTAAAAAAAATTCTTAAACTGCAATCAGTTACAAACATAACACGCTTACAGTAGAACTTTACGTAGTTGAATTCGCTGGGGGATGACAGGAGACATGAATAGAAATCGGGACATTTACTATAACTAGAGTGACGAACTGCGTTGTTAGATCAGTTTTAATTAATCGGACACTCGCTAAAATTTTAATAAAACAGAATTGGAGTTCAGATATGAGTTTTACTTTAACACATTTTAATATTTATTTAAAGCAGAAAGGAATGTCAGATTTTAGTAGATCTAAGTGTGTAAAATGGTAATAAGAATAACAATGGATAAAACTTAAATTCTTTTGTTAACTCTTTTTAATGCAGATTATCATCTTCGCGATAGCGATAGCGGGAGCTCTGGCGGCACCCCAGAATCCAAATGACATCACGATCATAAAGCAAGAAGAATCGAATAATATTGGGGTGGGTGGTTATCACTTCAGTTACGAACAGAGCGACGGACAAAAGAGGGAAGAAACCGCTGAATTGAAGAACGAGGGAACGGACGACGAATCCCTCGACGTTACTGGCAGTTTCACCTTCACGTCACCGGACGGGCACACGTACAGGTGAAAGATTTGCAAAATCTACGTTCGTTCCAATGATCGTCGAAAATATAAAAATGTCAATTACGTAATTTGTACGTCGTTTAAAGGGTTGACTACACCGCCGACAAGGATGGTTTCCACCCCACTATCAATCTCGTTAAATAAGAATGTCTGAGAACTTAAGTTCCGTGGTAACATTGTCTAGGACCTAGGATTTTCCGACCATCGGCATACGCCAATATAAAAAGTGCATTAGGATATTGCATAGATATAAGTAGACTTTACAATCGTGTGGCACACGATTCGCTACTCAACATTTTTAAAAATATTGAGCACAGATTTAAAATGGATTGCATCTTTCCTGAATATTGTTCATTATTGAAATATGTATATCCAGTACATTTTTATTCCAATTTGCGACTTGAAGCAGAAATATTACTGATCGAAACAATATATGCAATCGTTCGATACAGCAAAGAAGTGTTGAGCTATGAGGAAATGGAAAATGATAAAAGATTATCATAAATGTTACGAGTGAAACGTGTGCCAACGTGTAAAGCAAGTTACTTTACATAATTTTGATCAGAAACTACTGATAAACATTTTGAACGAGAGGCGTTACAAGTTCCATTTTATGAGAGGCGACGACGAAGCGCTCATTCACCCAATTTAGAATACTAAATATGTGAATACGAGTAAACAATTTTTGTATACAAATATTTACCGTATGCATGTAACAAAGCACCGCTCGCGTAAATAAATACGTACACAAATAAAACGCATGTTCATTACGATTTGCAAACCTTCCTATGATCTTCTATTTCCATTCATAGCTATAATTAGATCGTGCAATAGAAGTTTCTACTAGGAAAAATAATAATATATCATACATCATCTACTGGTGGAGCAAGAGGACGCAATTTTTTTATTCTTCACTTTTGTCTTATTTTGACTTGTAGAATCACCCCTCAAAATTTTTCCCAACAGTAGCCGGACAAGTATGTAAGTGAAGGAAAAAGATTTTCCGCCTGCGAATATTTTATTTGAAATACGTAACATCAATGGTATAAGAAAAGCATTTATACAGAAAAGTAAAAAGTATAATTTAATAGAATACAAAATCTTTATGCTGTATTAAGAACATTATATATGATATGTATACTTAACTACGTATTTGTTAGTGACTATGAACTATTGTCTGCCTATTTACAATGTAATTACGTAAATATTCCAAAATATGTAATTAGATTTATGGTAAAATCCGAACGCGCTTTTGTAATAAACAGTTTTATGATAGTTAGCTCTTTAATACTACAATCGTATTAATTTATGTGAATGCATTATAATAAGTGTACGATTCTACTACATAATCATTTACCTAACATTATTAATATTACAAAATTCATTAAGAAACTGCTCTTTATCCAGGAGGATAAAACACAATTGATTTCTCCAAGCATTTCAGATTTATTCCTTTGCCATCAATTCATTTCAATATTGAATTATGTAAAAAAAAAACAGATTATTCGTAAAACAGTGTATATCGATTATTTCTAAATTAATTTTCTATAAAGAATATTTCTTTTGTGTAAAATATATTCAACTATATCCAAGTTTTTTCCTTTAGATAAAGGTTTAAAATATGATTATTCGCCTAAGATTAATCCATGATTGAAATTGTATTATTTGTAAAATGCAACAAATAATTGTCTCCTTCCTCTTTGCTACGAATACGTTAATTTTTCGTAAATATATCTTAAATTTTCTGTATTTATAACATACAGATGTCACAAATATCGCTAATACATTATCAATTACACTTTAATTAATTGCAGTATTTAATATACACAAGTATACATTGCGTAGTTATATTGTACGCAGTGTATCAATAAATAAGCGTACTTTAGTACGCTACGATACTTATACTTTTTCAATATTGAATTATGTAAAAAAAAAACAGATTATTCGTAAAACAGTGTATATCGATTATTTCTAAATTAATTTTCTATAAAGAATATTTCTTTTGTGTAAAATATATTCAACTATATCCAAGTTTTTTCCTTTAGATAAAGGTTTAAAATATGATTATTCGCCTAAGATTAATCCATGATTGAAATTGTATTATTTGTAAAATGCAACAAATAATTGTCTCCTTCCTCTTTGCTACGAATACGTTAATTTTTCGTAAATATATCTTAAATTTTCTGTATTTATAACATACAGATGTCACAAATATCGCTAATACATTATCAATTACACTTTAATTAATTGCAGTATTTAATATACACAAGTATACATTGCGTAGTTATATTGTACGCAGTGTATCAATAAATAAGCGTACTTTAGTACGCTACGATACTTATACTTTTTTCTTAGATTACGATAACGTCAGTGGCCCGCCCCAAGTGTGGATTAAATTCAGTGTTTTGTTAAGTTTCGAACACCATTCCAATCTATCTTCTTTTGTATCAGCTGATAATAGATGCCTAAAAATAATCAATATTATTCCTACTTTCGCTGCTAAACACATTCTATTTTCACCTACGCCGCTAGAAATGGTAGTCCAAATTACTATAATGCAATTTTACACTATATAGAAATGAAACAGGGATATAAAAGACTTACCTAATTGTCATTAATGATCCATTTCTGACCATAATTAAACTTTCGGTATCCTCGGGTTCTGCGGGCCTGGTCGTTTCAAGTAAAAACGTGTGAGGCCGCGCGCAAATATCGCGAGACACTAATCCCACATTTGTTGTACTAACGTCTAAAAATAAATTACGATAAATTTTAAGTCGAAAAATGTGGTCAATTATAGAACGGGAATTTTAAGTACTTTGCAAATCTAAACTTCCGATAGGAGTCTTTTTTCGTTCGTCGTCAGGATATTTCCAGTACGACAAAGTCGAGCCTTTGAGCAAACACCATCTACGGTGCCAAGCACCGAATCCGGATACGTCTTCAAACATTGTAAGAAACCCTCTGTGCTCTACCGATACCGAAAGTTCACACGAAACGTGCATTTGCAATCGTCCTTCCAGGGGTGACTGCGATGGTACCTTGAAATATTTAATTAAAACTTGAATAATCTCTATATAACGCATTACTAATTATAATATATCTTATTTTTGTATGCATTTACTTTGTTAAGTGTGAACTGTTGCCGGTGTATCTCTTTCAAACTGAAAATAACGTAACCAGACAGCTGAAAAACTGTAGACCTAACAGCAGATGGTCCAGCCGGGCTTTGTATACTTGGCATAATCAACCGATTTTCTTGTTTTAAAAATTTTTTCGGAGTTTTGTTTACCAGCTGTAAATGATCGGACCGAATTAACACAATAATATAATTCGATAAGAATATAAATTATATTTCAAATAAATTTATGTACTTACTTTTTTGTTACAATTGCTGTTACTACTGTTACATGCATTGCCATGATTAATATGGTACTTAATTTCATGTGGTAATATTTCGGGTTGACTTTCCAGTGAATATATTTCGATAGTGATTTTAAAATCATTATTCAAATCATTCAATTTTAATGTCGATGGGAATCGAAGGCAGGAGTCGCCAGGTTCTACTGTAACTACCGGAGTAGCAATTATTTCTTCCAAATGCTTCATTAAACAAAGGAAGTGGAAACATATACCTAAAATTAAATAAAATTAATTTGTTGCTTGAAGGGATAGATTCCGAAGCTGCGCGATAATATTACTGACTATGTCCTTATATAATTAAATACTAAATTAAATCTTCTAACGTTCCATAGAAAATGAAATTGTTTGGTCCAATATTAAAAGTTATTCCGTTTTAAAATATGTTCGAATATTAATGAGAGTCACTGTATGTATTACTTACTTGTATCCATATTACGACAGTAATCTCGTTTAAGAGGCAAAGTGATAGCAGAAACTGTTAATGAGGCACTTTCTTGAATTTCCGGAGATCCAGGACTAACGGGTTTTAAAGTACCTTCTACTTTTAATCGTTGTACCTCATTTAGTGCAGCTTGTCGCCTGTGAGCTACAATGATAAGGTGTATTTCATATTGTACAACTACGTAATGATTAACGAAAATGTTTTCCTTCATAAATATGCAAGAACTTACTAGCCAAAAGCAATAATCTTTCTGCTTCAATTTGCTCCCTGGAATGATTAAACTCTATGGTAGAATTGCACAAATTTAGTGCCTGGCTAGCTTGTCCGATGATCGTCTGTTGTTTGCATATTTCATCTAACAATCGTTTCACCTTTTCTTGTATCAAAATTGCTTCGTTCTTATCATCGAGTTGTCCCGCGTCAGAACTACACGCAGCTGGCTGTTGCGTTCTAGATATTACACGTACTGGCGTTTTAGGTGTCTAAAACCAAATGGAATTGTTCACTATACGTGTCACAATTTGAAACTGACATTTCTTTAATATTAATTTACCTCCGACTGTTGTCGTCTATAAATGCTGACACTGTGCATTAAGGGTACACAATTGTCACCATCTATAATATAAGGCTCGCCTTGATTAGGGGACGTGACTTTTTTTACAGGCGAACGATACGGCGACCTAAAAAAAAATTGCAACTATGTTCTAGATTTAATTCACAACAATATTAATATCATTATTATTATTACTATTATTATTATTATTTTACCCTTCACTATATTTAAAGCTTGTCGAAGCTATTGATGGACTCTTCCCAGCTTTATTCAATTTAGGAGGTGTTGGACCCTCTTCTGTACGCGCATTTCTATTCTTCATTTCCTGCAATGCAAGACACTCGTCCAAATATTCATCCATTTCATCCAATACGGAAATATCGGAAGTTGTACTATCCGGATCCGGATCAATTGATCTCTATAAATAACGAATAAATATAAATAAATCCTCGTACACTGCAAAGTTTAATCAAGATTATTTCCATTCGATCGAACCTTTTTATTCAGAAAAGCTTGTTCGTTCACTACGCGCAAAATACTCCGACCAAGACTAGTATTTGCATCTTCAGCTTCATTGTCGCTATCAATCTGAGATTCATCATCCTATATAAATATTTAATGAATCAAATCAAAAGACAAAAAGTAATTCTATATCATTGGTTATTTGTTAATTAATTGATTGATTAATTTTCACAGAACTATCTTACTTCCACGTAATACTCGACTTCCGTTCCCGTTTCTGTGTCAGTTTTCTCATCTAAAGTTGCAGTTTCTGCCTCTGTACTGTTGATAGTATATTCTGTGTCTGTTTCGGTTTCAGTACTTTCAATTTCAGAAAGATTGGGATACAGATGCCCAGGTTTAGGTGCAGCAACGCGAATACGTTTAATATCAGAAGCAGCTGCTTTTACCTGTGTCGTTTTAGGCGGACTTCCTACAACTTTTAATTATAAAACGTTAAAACTAAATGTAAATAAATAATGTATCGTTTATCCTACGTATATTATAAGTTGTATACCTTGTCTTTTTGTTGGCGTATTTTTATTATTCTGATTTGAAGCTTGTCTTTCGCTGGAAACGTTCAACTGCGGAAGAGGTGGCGGAGGAGGTGGAACAGCATGATCCTATAAAAATGATGCACTTAACGTATTTTCCGCAAAGAATATGTTTAATTCTGAAGACTCGAACTTCTGCTTACAGGTGCCGGCGTCGGTTTCACCGGGCAAACCGGAGAATTTTTAGGCGAATTCGATTTTCCTTCGCTGCTTTCGCTGGTTCTGATACACGAACCAGCAGCTGCTTGCGCCATTTCCTTATTTCGGTTGAAACGTAAACGCAACATATCTAATTCACGTTGTCGTTCTTGATGAGTATTACGCAAAATATCGTTCTCTAATTCCTGCGTGTTTAAACCTTGTTCGAATTTCTCTCGCCTAGCAATAACGGAATTGCCAGAAATGCCCGCTTTAGAACGATCCTTGGCTGTGACAGAATTTTTTAATATCAAGTAGCTTTAAATACTCTGTTAAAAAAATATATGCAGATCGGCATCATGCCGATACGGATCTGTTTCCACATCCGTAGCTATCTGTGCCCGCATTTAACTTCCG
Organism: Ceratina calcarata; assembly: GCF_001652005.2. Lineage (NCBI taxonomy): Eukaryota > Metazoa > Arthropoda > Insecta > Hymenoptera > Apidae > Ceratina > Ceratina calcarata. The sequence continues at coordinate 87,663 of NW_017148003.1, read as the reverse complement.
TTTTGGAAGTGGTGTCATCGTATTGATGCCGATCTACGTACATATTCTTTATAGAGCAGATACTGCTTCAAATCTGTTATTCTAGTTAAAAAATTGATAAACAAACGTAAGTAGATTCATAACCCACGTACCTCCACTATTTGTTGCTGCTGAGGCGCCCTTATCTTTTTCTTGTAACTTTTTCATCGGTACAGACATGGTAAGGGGGGCCTTGGGCAATAATGGAGCCTCGCCTTTGTTTCTCTCAAAAAGTGCCATCCTCTCGGAGAGCGTCATTTGGATAGGATCCTTCGCCTTTGACTCTGTATTTTTAGATTCAAATAACGAAGCTTTACTCAAAACTGAGCCTGGACTGGACTGAATAGGACTCTTGGGAGAGCCATTGAAACCGAATCTAGGCGTCAATCGGGTGCCATTTGAATTTGGTGTTGCGTTTCTCGAGGTTTTCTCCGGCGTGTTAGAATTTTTGTTATTGGTGAATTTCGAAGAATCATCTGGTTTTCTGATATTTCGTTCTTCGTCAATCGTCGGGACGGCATTCCGCTGATTCTGCCGATGTTTAGGTGATGATCCTGCATCCTTGCCCTGAGAACAAGCCTTATAGTCATATACAAGGCGACTATTGCTTTTTGTACGATTAAAGCCTTGAGCCTCCTGTAAATAGCATTTTAATTCAACTAGTTCAACATTTTATAATGTTTTCTCCATTCTCCATTATATCTATACAACCAGTACAAATAGCAGGATCAGAAAATAAAAACATGAGTGATAATATACACTATTAAGTACTTTTACAGAAAAACTGTAAACAGCTTTAGTTACATCGAACAAAAAAGTAATGCTCGAAAGTGAATTGATTGCTAACCAATGTTTCCAGTGTAGTTTTATCCCACTTCAAATGCTTGGTAGATGAAGATTCTTCATTCTTAGAGCATGTCCCTTTGCTATTTCTCTGCCCCTTGTTGTATCCACTTGTACTCGGTTGAGGGTCTGAACCAGATCTTATTTGTTCATTTATCTTTGCATGTATTTTGTCTACTTTACTATCTACTTGTTTGACCTATATAAATATTAATGTTGTTCACTTGATTCTCTAAGACATTTTAATAGATATAAAACGTCTGTAATTTATTTACCAATGTTGGATGTGATAAATCATCCTCCCAATTATTAATCGTTGAGGCAAGAGCTGCTAATCTGTCAAGCCTAGCACCTTTTTTAAGTGTTTTTTGTTCAGTGACTTCTTCTTCTGCACTAAATTTCTCTTCTGTTCTGTGAATAGGAGAACTCAGTTCTCTGCTACTGTCATCTATTAAAAAGAAAATAATTCTTTACAAGCTTTAATTTAAAAGTACAATCATTGTCCCATGATACTTCATTGTTGAGTAATCATCTTTCAAACTCAATTAATTTTCGACACAAATTTCACAGTCATAATTTCTTTTATTTGCGTATATATTATTTTAGATAATATGCATTCATATTATCATATTTTATTATTTTCAACAGAATATCAGGTAAGGTGAGATAAAAGTAAATATAATGACAAATCAAAACAATTCCCGCAGCAGCTTATGTTTACAACTCACACAGAACAAGGTACACATATGGATGGAGAGTCAAGTAGTGTAAGAAACCAGTTTGAACTGAAATGTGTAGGTGTACTACATGTAATATGGCTTACCTGAATATAGTTTGCCAAGCCTTTGAAGCTTTGACCTCACATTGTAAAGACCGATCTCCCCATTCTCTTTATCTGTCTGTTCATCATTCTCATTGACAAAATTTTTGGATACAGATTTTCTTGGAGACTTCGCTACAGGTGTGGTCTCCACTGGTATTTTGGCAGGGGATTTGGTTGGAGTTTTACTCTTCACTTGAAATTAAAAAAACAGAAACATATATAGAAAAAGATGAACATTATAATATTATGAAAATATATATAAATAAGGATCACTACAGTTTTATATATAAAATGAAATAAAATATTTGAATTAAACAGTAATACCTATGGCCTGAGCTAAAATAGCATTTGCATCCTTCAAAGGACTACGCCTCTTTTTGACATCATGCCCTGCATTTGATAATTGCGTATCTAATTTTTCTCTCCTTGCTCTGGCACGTTCTAACATTCGCTATTTAATTGAAGAAAATCCAATTGTTACAATGTACATAAAAAGCTACAGAGAAAAAAATAGGATACTAACATAAAAAATACTGAAATGAGAATCAAAAACAGATGCTAATATAAATTTTATCGGGGAAAGTTTTGTTAAAACTGAACGTTCAGTTTAACATTTTCCTTCAAATTTAGAAAACGTGTTTTCGCTATATGTGCACATTGCGAACGAACGAAAGGGCCTTACCTGAGTGAAGGGGTCCATTGTATGGTAAAAGGATCTGTCCTAATCTCCAACCGACGCTTTCTAATTATTTTTAAAATATCAACACGAGCTACGCTTCACGAAATTTTACACACTCGATGATAATGTAAAGCAAGATATAAACGACAGATTGCTATAAGAAACAGGATGGTGTATTTACGTTACGCGAGAAAAACAACGTTTTCTACGATTCAAACATGATAGCGAAGCGCCGTTAAAACACCAACCGAAGCACTCGGCTCTGACATCAGTTGGAAGAGATTGGAGCAACTGGCGGTAACTGCAGATCTGTAAACGGCAACAAACCTTTCTCCGCGGTGGGGCAAAGTACGTTTGCATAGGAGAATTTGAAATGCTACGTTTTCATTGGTCGTCGAACGAGAAATGTTTTGCCGTGATAAGTCTGAGTGCCAAAAAACATAAAAAAATGGTAAGTTTCAAACAGCTTGGAAAAACAATCTCAGTTAACACATTCATAACATTAGATGTGCTATATTGAACAATGGCGAAAATACATATAGTAAATAGAGAAACAATTTAATCGTATGGCCTAAGGA
>NW_017148003.1:71250-81085 GCF_001652005.2 Ceratina calcarata | reverse complement strand
GAAATAAAATATTTGAATTAAACAGTAATACCTATGGCTTGAGCTAAAATAGCATTTGCATCCTTCAAAGGACTACGCCTCTTTTTGACATCATGCCCTGCATTTGATAATTGCGTATCTAATTTTTCTCTCCTTGCTCTGGCACGTTCTAACATTCGCTATTTAATTGAAGAAAATCCAATTGTTACAATGTACATAAAAAGCTACAGAGAAAAAAATAGGATACTAACATAAAAAATACTGAAATGAGAATCAAAAACAGATGCTAATATAAATTTTATCGGGGAAAGTTTTGTTAAAACTGAACGTTCAGTTTAACATTTTCCTTCAAATTTAGAAAACGTGTTTTCGCTATATGTGCACATTGCGAACGAACGAAAGGGCCTTACCTGAGTGAAGGGGTCCATTGTATGGTAAAAGGATCTGTCCTAATCTCCAACCGACGCTTTCTAATTATTTTTAAAATATCAACACGAGCTACGCTTCACGAAATTTTACACACTCGATGATAATGTAAAGCAAGATATAAACGACAGATTGCTATAAGAAACAGGATGGTGTATTTACGTTACGCGAGAAAAACAACGTTTTCTACGATTCAAACATGATAGCGAAGCGCCGTTAAAACACCAACCGAAGCACTCGGCTCTGACATCAGTTGGAAGAGATTGGAGCAACTGGCGGTAACTGCAGATCTGTAAACGGCAACAAACCTTTCTCCGCGGTGGGGCAAAGTACGTTTGCATAGGAGAATTTGAAATGCTACGTTTTCATTGGTCGTCGAACGAGAAATGTTTTGCCGTGATAAGTCTGAGTGCCAAAAAACATAAAAAAATGGTAAGTTTCAAACAGCTTGGAAAAACAATCTCAGTTAACACATTCATAACATTAGATGTGCTATATTGAACAATGGCGAAAATACATATAGTAAATAGAGAAACAATTTAATCGTATGGCCTAAGGAAGATCGTAAGTTTTTATTAACCATCAGAGCTATAATTACTAATCATGTCCGACTACTTTGAATACATATATGCAAAAAGAAAAAATTCTCAACCACAGTTACAGAAGAATATATAAATTACTTTCCTATTTGTATGCTCGTCATTAAATACTTTGGGAAAGAACAAGGAAAAACAATTTATAAAAAGTCTTTATTGGAAAATTATATTAAACAATTAAATGTAACATATTTAGGAATTCCTTCATAGGTCAATTTTATGATCTTTCAACATTTATATCACAACGGTATGAAAACGGCATTTTGTCTGTTATCCCGAACTGTTAATATCTAATCTGTTCAGTCAGGAATGTCACATTTTATGAATCTCTATTATTCAGACGTGAGATGATTCATCGCCCGTATCTGCAGCCATGGCTTCACGATTTTCATATGCCCAGAAACCGTGAAATTCTATTAAAATACTGACCATCGTATCACCCTGACCACTAAAACGTAAATCACAGAATAGAAATCTATGGTAATTTGCTAAAAAAATATAACCGTGAGCGTAATAAAATTATTAATGATTCATTTACCAAGAAAGTAAATCCTGTAACGTAATTTTACATGAATCTACTGGTTTTACCATATCAAATATCTCGTCTTTAACATCCTCAAAACTGACTGGCTCTTGACCGTGCATAGTCATCTGTTCCTGTATAGCCTGCGAAGCACATTGACTCATTCGACAATTTTATTATAAAACATAAACCGTGCGAAAAGAAAATATACATACCCGGAAAAAGTAATTAAGGCAGAAAGTATCTAAGTAACCACGATTGTTAATATCGAGAATTCTGAATAAATAATGTAAGCTTTGTGGTTCGTGACGATTTTCTAATGCTAAGACAAAATCCAGATAAGTCTTGTAATCCATTTCTCCCTCGTATGTTAAACATTCTTGGAATACTCTTTCCAAAAATACTCCAGTCAACGTACCTGTCCCATACCTATGTTAGAGAAAGACTTTAACAAATCAATAGGTTTATGAATTCTAAGAATCGTATCACAACCCATGTCTAAATTACCCTGCCAGCTCTTCTTTATTTAGCATCCCATTGTGATCTCTATCGAGGTTCAAGTATTGTCCATAAACTTTAAGAGCTGATGGAGCTGAAAACCAGTTCGCTTCCTGCAAGTCTTTTGGCAAATCTTCATCTCTCAGTTCTAAGAGATCGTCAAGAAAGCTGCACGCCAGAATATCCTGTATTCTAACTCTACCAGTTCTGAGAGGATCAAGGAAAAACAAGAATTTCCTTACTGCTGTACAAACGTAAAATGAATGAAACGACTTCTCAAGTCCTTCAAGCTGAGGTAAAGTTGGTATCAGTTCCAAAATGTAATTCTCCAAGTCCTGTAACATAGAAAGAACAATGTGAATCGTTATAATTGAAATTTCTTCAATAATGCAATTGAGATAGATTAAAGGTATTTACTGATTCTCTAAGATATCCCTGGCCAGTAACATCGTACAGGGAAAGACCAATTCTTGTTTGATGCAACCAAACTTTTCTCATAACGTAATTAAACAGGGCCATTATACTGATCCTACCGTGAGGATCACCCTGTTGCAGTTTGGCAAAAACGACTGCAGTAAAATACTGACTGCATTTTGTTCCTGCCAGTTTTCCTACTTTTTTGAAGTCTTCATAATTAATTAATTGCTCCTCTCCTGACAAAGGAGGACTATGGTGTTTATCTAACAACACCCATAAGGCTTTTAGTTCGTTATTATCTAATAACTGTCGCGAGCGTCTTTGTAAAAATAAAGCCCGTGTCTCTTCCCGCAATTTTTGTGGTAAAATTTCATCTTCTTTCGGTAACTGCAACAAACAGAGCAACATGTTAATTCTTTTTTTTCTCACACTTTTCACGTTACTGTCTATTTGCAAATACCTTACCTTAAAATAAAATTTAGGAATCACTTTATAAGTTGAATCTTTGTCTTTAGCTTTGGCGCCCTTCCATTGTCCATAAATCTTTTGAAAATATTCATCCTCGTTCTTTTCATTTTCTTCTGGTTTTACTTCTATACAAACATAAATTGTTGCAAGTATATAATAATAATAGTAATATAATGAATTTGAAAATGTTTCAATAATTGCCATTAATATTTACGTTTATTTGCTGTTACACATTTTCGGAGTACAGTTTCCAGTTCCATTTGTTTTGAATGTAATCGTGCTTGTAATTAAGGTTAGATATAATCATCGCACTAACACTATATCATACGCCAGCTGGTCTTTTTTGCCATTATCGTGTATCCTCACCCCTAACCAGCCAGCGATCCAGGGGAGCGAGGGGAGCGAGGGGAGCCAGGGTGAGCCTGCAGGACCTGCAGAGCTTAAGAGCTTGGTGATTGTTTACGGAAAATTCGGTTCACCTTTGATAAAACTAGATAAAACGGAGTTTCTTCACGTTTGTTCTCCTCTGTGTTACTTCATCATAAGTACATATGTATACTGAATCGCCGAAAAATGTTTCAAATTGGACTGGATCATAATGTAAAGAAGGTTCATTGAAAGAAGATTTTTAGATTATTAGTTTATAGACTACTTTATATATAAATCTTGACCAAATGTTCCACGTAACCATAAGAATGGAAGTAACTTTCACTTATATTTATTCAATAACAAGAAGAAATTGACATGTGAAATTGGATTGTAAATGTATAAAAAATAATAGATCATGAGATGATGTCAATCTATGAAAAACATAAATGCGTACAGTATGACCAAGGAAATTAGTTCCAATATATTTAAAAAAGAATGCAAAGATAATGGATCAACGAATGATTATTATTATGAAGAAGACTTGCACCAATCTGTTGGAATTGCAAATATTTATAAATTGAACAATGACTGCCTGATGCTCATTTTTTTGCATTTACCAATTATTGATAGGATTAGAATTGAAAGAGGTATGTATTACAAATGTAGGAGACATAATAATTATTAACTTATCTATACTAAGAATTTTTATATTTAATATGTTTTAGTGTGTAAGAAGTGGCTGAGAATAAGCCAAAAATCTTGGTATAATCTAAAGAAATTAGATTTAACAAATTCTGTCTGGGGATTTTCATCTGACATTAAAGTAAAACAAATCAATACGCTTATCCTTCATAAAGTATTATCAAGATGTGGCAGATTTTTAAACGAAATATATTTAGATAAAACATTTTGTGAAGGTAGAGAAAGTGCATTGGCTGTAATTGGTGACTTATGCCCTAACATAGAAACTATTGATGTCAGTTGCCTCCAGGTACCTTCAGTGGGAATAACATCATTAATAAATAACTGCCATAATATAAAGAAACTGAGTTTAGACTGTATATGCCTTTTTGACACAGATTTGGATAAGCTATTTAAAGCAAATCAAAAGTTACAATATCTTAAATTAATTGACGTTAAGATTTCTGGTAAATGCTTGTTATATTTGCCATCAGACGCGATAGAAGAATTAATTATCGAAAGATGTGATTATGTACGAGACGGTGACGTTGTAGAAGTAAGTTCGGGAATCTCTAAATTTATTTTATAAAACGTCTCATTTTATGTATTCTAATTCTAATGTTTTACATTTAGGCAGTTGCGAGATTAATTAATTTGAAGTGTCTTATAATAACAGATAGTTTCGACACTTGGGAAAAAACTACAGAAGCTGTTGGAAAATATTGCAAACGTTTAAAAACATTAGAAATCACTGGTAAATCAAGTATATTACAATTCAATGGTATATCATGTATATCTTCATTAGTTGATCTCGAAAGCTTAAAAGCGAGCGTGAATTGGTTCATATGTAACTCAATTCTTCACAAATTAAGTCTATACTGCCAGCAACTTATTTATCTAGACCTTAGCGGTAAGTTTAATCGTACTTTATAATTAAACAAGTACGATTGATATCATAGATATTCTCCAAATTATATTATTTCTAGATATTCCAGGGCATTTTATCCGAGATTACACTCTGGCAGCTATAGAAAAATTCACAAAACTGGAGATATTGATAACACGCGATCTATATCAAGTAACCAGTAACGGGTTATTACATCTGTGTAATTTGAAGCAATTAGTTTGTCAAGAATGCTGTTTCTTTGATATAACAATATCAAATTTTATTCAGTACTCTTATCAAATGGAAGTGTTAGACTTGTCTGGATGTCGTAACATAACAAATGCTACATTAAGAAGAGCGGCAGCAGCTACTGCTTGCAGAGTTAATAATATTACTCTAAATTTATTCGTCGGTGGAACAGCAGTGGATCTTGAAACATTCAAAGATGCATCGCCCTTTTTACATATAATTAATAAAGATTCGCGTTACAAACGGATATTTCCGTTCCATCCGAGCTCTCTCTTAATTTAAATTTATTTTCTTATTATATAGTTATGTACAATCATTGTAAATATGTATCAGATAATTTTATGGTAAAATCTGAAGCATTAATACAAACATTTTATGAAATCTTAAATGAGTAAGTAATTAAAACCATTCTAAATCCTGATCTCCCTATTCGTGTAAATGTTCAAACCATTGAAGTTGCAAATATATTTAAATTAAAATAAAGAGAGTTCCAATTTTATTTTCGGATCCAACAGAATAACATACGCTTACTTTCATGTTTATTTTAAGTCGAATACTGATCTATAGTGTAGGATTCAATCTTGAATCAGCGACACATGACAGACGTATACATACATATACGATGTGTGTAAATTTACTACCACTAGTAAATGCAGCGAATTCACATGAACAAGCACACAGCTTACTTTCATTCTTCAATCATGACATCGAGTTCTGAAAAATGAACGGAAATTCTAACGGGGAACATAGGATCGAGGAGATTATAAATCGAAAATCTATAACAATGACTGATTATATACAATGTCTTTCTAATAATTTACAACATAGTCACATTCTCGAGGATAATGGTAATATAGCTTGGTTAATTGTATCATCTCGTCAATTTGTTTATGTGTTTCACATATTAAGGAATTTATTTGTTATAGATGCACTTTGTTGTGATTTTTTGCCTGTCACGGAAGACGGTGTGCCAATTAGGAAATTGTTCATTAGCAACTTAGCAGAAAGGGTTTGTATACGTACCATTGGATTTGTAATCATATAATTTAACGAGTATGTTCCCCTGTATAGAAATATACTTTTTCAGACAACGTACAAGGATCTCGAAAAGTTATTTTCTAAGTATGGAAATGTAGAAAGCTGTTTTTTGCGAAGGAATCAAGGAAAAAGTAACTATGCATTTGTTACTTTTAACAGCGCAGAGGCAGTCGTAAGGTAACTTGAAATCGAACAAATATGAAGGTGAAATTGTAAGTAACAGGATTATGGTATTCATGACGATGATTCTTAGAGCTGTATATGAAGAAGATACCATAAGATTGCACAACAGAAACTTGAAAGTTGTGCCAGCTGATTCATGGCATCAACCAGACAATATAGAGAATCGATATCACAACACAAAAGATAAGAAAGCGTGCAATGAACAGTATAATGAAGAATACTTACAAAACGATATGCATACTAGCATTCAAATATTAAATAACGACTGTTTGATACATATCTTCCTTCAGTTGCCAATTGTAGATAGAATTAGAATAGAAAGAGGTGAGCATAAATATGGAAAATACACTATTCAAAAAATTACTCCATCACGAGTTATAGTCCTGATTTGTGTAAGTTATATTATTTTTCAATGATTACAGTGTGCAAAAGGTGGAGAATATTGAGTAAGGAATCTTGGCACAGTGTAAAAAAACTGGATTTATCGTCTTCAATGTGGGGCACTTTACCTGGTTCGAAGCATAGAGAAATTAATACAAGTACGCTCCGCAAAGTGTTACTGCGATGCGGTCCATATTTAAATGAAATAAATCTATCTCAAATGTCTTCCCCATTGAATCCAAGCACACTGACCATAGTTGGCAAACTGTGTCCCAATTTACAACGAATAGATGTTACTGGTCTTACTGTTTCTACATCCGGTATCAATTCGTTAACGGACAATTGTCGCGATATTGTAAAATTTAGTCTCGGTTCTACTACTCATATCTGTGATTTGGATCTACAAAGATTATTTAAAGTAAATCAGAAGTTACGATATTTCAAACTGGCTTTTGGTAAAATATCTGGACGATGCTTATTTTATGTACCATTAGAAACGATGGAAGAAGTTGTACTAGAAAGTTGTAGTTCTCTCCAAGAACGTTCCTTGTCGAAGGTAAATCCAAATGTGAATTTCGATTCGGTTTATTATGCTACGTTCCACGGTTACCTGATTTTAACTAATTTATACTTTTGTAGGCGATTGAAAAGTTGCAGAACTTGAAATCTCTCACAATATCTAAATGTTTCGATATATCTGGTAACGTTATACAAGCTATTAGCGCAAATTGTACGACTTTGAAAACGCTAGAGCTTTCTAGTATCTCGTTTCTGTTACAATCGAGTGACATGCTACACATTGCTGAACTAGTTAATCTTGAAGTTTTAAAAATCAATGCGAATGCTGTAGTTACGGACGAACTACTTATTAATTTAGCATCGAAATGTCTGAAGCTCAAATACGTAGATATTACTGGTAAGTTAAACATGACTTAAAATACGTAGCTCGTGTAAGATTCATATGTAAAACTTTCATACTTGTTGCAGAATGTATTCTTGTAACGAACGTTGGCGTGGCCGCTATATCGAGTTTACCGAAGTTAGAAGTATTAATTATGAATTATTTACAATTAGTAACGGACACAAATTTGCGAGATGCGTGTAATTTGAAAAGATTGGAATGCCGCATTTGCAAATTTACAGATAAAGTAATGACAAATTTAATCGGATCCGCGCCTCAATTAGAGTTATTAGATTTATCAGGATGTTGTGGAATTACAAATGAAACGTTAAAAAAGGCTGCCATTGTTACTGTTAATCGTACTAATAACACAATTTTAAAGATATTTGTCGGTGGTACTTCAGTAGAGCTTAGTACATTCGATAAGATATCTCCGTTCTTGCAAATTGTCAACGTAGACCTTTCTAATCGTAATAACTCGTAGTATACTTGATGAGACAATATGAAAATATACGAGCAATATGAACAGTCATGCCAAATCAAAATACTGTTGCTTATAATAATACGCTCAAATTAGAGTTAACGAAACCGAACGGTGCTTGAAGTTCTGTATTGAACAAAGACAAACTTATATTTTCGTAAATACGTACATTTTATTTTTCAATATATTCAGATTTCTATGAGTAAAGATTATCGAGTGAATTTCAATGGAATAAATTTATTCTTTAAATAGTTACAACATTCAGACAGTGAATTGATACAATTGGCAATTGTTATGCAGAAATTTGCAACGATGGATATATCTATCTGTAACAAGTGCCAGAAGTAATCATCTTATCGACAGTTAAGACTCACTGTTCAGTGAATAGAACTTTTTTTGCGTATATACGTATCTTACGTAAATTTCACGATAAGACTACTTTTGAACAATTTTTTTTTTCCGTTTATAATATCTGAACGTCGATCAATTTACCGTAAATGGTATTACGCATATTATTATTGGACATACAAACATAATACGAAAGATCAGTTCTTGGGCGTCTTACGCTTAGGCACGTAAATGGGTATGTAGGTATGTACATACTCACTGTGCTCGCAAACATCACAATACGCTCGTAGCACACTCCGATATTTTTTAAGCCATATCGGGAAAAAGGCTAACATTGCGATTATATATTATACTATATAAAAAAAACTGATGTCTCGTTGAATGTAAATAATTCGGAAAAAATAATACTATGGCTATAACTTTTATACATACGTAGTCATAGTGTTTCTCGTTTAAAGAGAAAAAGAAAACGCATAACGTTCACAATAACAGAATAATGATGCTTAGATATCGTTATACTATGTACATATAAACATTTTTTATCAGCACATTACAATGATAAGCGACTATATCTACTAGGATTGTATATTATTAAACATCTGTCTATTGTTACGGACCAAACGTCTGATTAAGACAAACAACTGAGATAAATTGTAGCAACAGAAATATTGATTCCTACATTTGTAGTGTTCTGATTGAACATTTTGTTTCTTTTTTAATAAAGATTCGAGAAATGGAAATCTATCTTTTCAAATATTTCCCTTCTTGACGAATATGATAGAGATTCCCTGTTAGCCTGCGGTGTCAGATTTTGTCCATTGCTTCAAGCAGGATCTGCTCTATAAAAAATATATACGCAGATCGACATCAGATTGGCGGCGGGCGATGATGCGTGTCTGTTGTCGGATTCCTGGCCGTCTGCTTCTGGTTCAGTCTTGACGTGGATTGGCAGCGGATTCTGCGACAAGGTCATGCAGCCTGGCTGCTTCCGGTTTGCTTAGGTGGCCAGACACTGCTTCCGAGGTGGAGGCTGATGTGCAGGCGGATCTGTGTCGACGCCTACAGCTAGTCTGATGCCGATCTGCATATATTTTGCTAACAGGGAATTGTTATTTCCGTCTAATCACATTTTGAATTACATTGGAAGTACCAAACAGATGGTTGAACTTTCAAATTACGTTTTAAAATGATTGCACAAGAAAGATTCGATGCACAACTATACAGTACATACAATCGTATACACTGATTACTGATTATCGTATGAACACATGGACGTGCATCAAAGTTGTGTCGTCAATTGCACCTATGAAGTATAACATATAAGACCGCGATGTGCGATACTATATGATAAATTCCTAAACATTTAATAATAACTGCATTAGCAATATGTACCAAATAAAACACAGATAAA
>NW_017148003.1:55536-70053 GCF_001652005.2 Ceratina calcarata | reverse complement strand
AGTCATATGTATCACAATGAAACGTTATTTATAATGTTTAAAAAAAAATATTCCACGATACAATCTTTATACAATATTATTACAACTATAATTTGATTCTAATTACGCAAGATGCACAGTACTTCAAAACAAATTCGTATATAAAGGACTAAAAGTATGTTTTGAAATACTATTTTATTTAACTCTGGTTTTAAATCGCATCTCTCTTATCGCGAATTGTTACTTCATAAAAAAGAAAGTTACATGACATTTTAACGAAACTGAAATAAAAATCTTTTATGATGGCCTGAAAAATGTTCTACGAATGTCAGGTACAAATGTTATACTAGTAACTTGTTTTCTAGTTAATACTTCTTTTTTTCGTCAAATTGTATCCTCATAAATCCGATGCCCATTTACGTATGTATCCTAGTATCATCATAGGGAACGCAATTTGCCCATGAGTGTATAATAACGTTAAACTTATAAGCATAATCGTTTATCTTACATACTTTTAACAGAGGCATAAGATAAGGAATACGAAACACGGTGTGAAATGAAAGAAATTTCAAGCACAGTGACGTATTTCATGCAAACATATCAATGTTAGATTTCTTACTTATAACATTATATGTACATTAAATGTCATTATATATTGGATCATTATCGTTGTATCTCCTACAATCGTTATCGCGACTTTAAAATCAGACCACAACGCATAGTTAAAAAATAATTTAATGCCCTAATCACGAATTCGCTACTTACATAAAATATGTCGACGTACAATTAAGATCTAACATCTTACACGTTTAAATAACTAAATAGTTATTTAAACTGCGGATTTTTATGCAAGATAAAATATCTATAATGTTAGTTTAAGAGATATGATTTAGATAAATATTTTCGTTTGATCATTTAAACCTTGAAATATTCACTCAACTTTTTATATATGTATTGCTTTATACATTATATGAGTTTCTCATTCCTGCACATTTAATTTTCTTATAATTGCATAAAATCCGCAGTTTAATTATAAGCATCGAATGATACTTATCTTAATACTAATACTATTAACATTCTATTTAATAAATGCTATCGCTCAAGCTGTAACGAATGATTGAGCAACGGGTTGATTGTAAAATATAATTAAGAGAGGGATAAGGATAGAGAAGTCCTAAGAAATATGTCTGTTTTCAAAATCGCGAGATATGTCTGTTCCATAGATCATTGCAGTATAGAAGGGAAATTAAATTTATAAACGCCACTGTTTATACTAACTGAATGAAAAGAAATGAAAAGTTGACTTAAGAGTACTGAACGCGTATATACGTAGTTAAGTATGTAAGAGTGACATTTATTCAGGACTGTACGTTCGCTAAACGGGTTGGAGTAGTCGGTTGTAGGTCCATTGTGCGACATACCCAACCTGCGATGTCAACATTTTCGGATTCGGCCTTCTTTATCCACTCGTGATTCTATGAAATAAATGAAAGCACTCATAAAAAAATAACAATTATTTGATATAAATACAGAATTGTATGAAACAAAGTGCATACCATTAACGTCTTTAAATCTGCTCTCTCAGCAGGGTTTTTCTTCAAACAACGATCGACAAAATCGGTAAATGTATCACTGAAAATACCAGCAGGTAATTTTGGAGGTGGCTCGTTTACAATGTAATCCAGTAATTCGAATATAGCCATTGGTCTTGGACTACCAGTATCTGCGTAGAAGTGATTTTGTAAATGAAGAAAAGTATTAGTCAAGTGTGCCAGAATCTGAAAATGTCAGGTCGAATCGGGACGAGAATATTTCTCTCCGGAATTCAAAAATTTTCGAGTACGCGCCCTGATCTGATGTCCTTCCGACCTATCCCAGTTATTGGATTCTCGCACACTTCTAATCAGTACATACTATACACTAAAATCTTAACAAGAGTAAAATTGTAAAAAACTTACTATGCCCAGGAGATTGCGTTGTTGGCGTGGAAGCATTATTCGTAGTAGCACTCTCTGCTGGTGGTTGACCTGGAGGTGTACTAAATATCGCAGCTAAGGTTTTTTCATCTGGAGGTGGGATTGGATACATTCCAATCGCCATCTCTACAAGTGATAATCCTAAAGACCATATATCGCTTTGCACAGAATAATGTGTGCCTTGAAGTCTTTCCGGCTAACAATAAAAATTCCTTATAAATAAAGTATTTTACTGTCGCTTATAAAATGATGTGAAACAATTAAGTGTTTATAATCGTACATATTGTTCCACAATTCCTTACCGACATATAACTCCTTGTCCCAACGAATGAATTAGCCATGGAATCGATTAATTGTCCCGAGACACCAAAATCACAGATTTTTATTTCTCCAGCGCTGTTCACCAAGATGTTGCTCGGTTTTACATCTCGATGCATGATCGCGTGTTTGTCTCGCAAATAACTCAAACCTTTTAAAACCTATAACAGAAATCAGTACGTATAGTTCAACGAATCCATACAATAATTAAAAAATGCGCTGATTTCATAATTTTTTGAAAATCAAGTAATTGAATGTAACGGCTCTAAAAAAAAACTTGGTCATTAAAAAATTGAACATCAAAAGGACAGATTTTCAAATGTCCAAAGATTACATGTCCAAAAATGATGCCAGCAGCATCGAAACTAATGAGACGAATAAGTCCTGCTGTGTTAAGAGTCAAGGAGAAGAAGCTCACAGACGAAGAATTATTAGATCTCCAACAAGAACTGAAAACTAACGATCATATTATTCCTCTAGAAGAATTATACGAGAAATTAAATACCAATCCCGTTACTGGCTTAACTGAAGAACAGGCAGAGATGGTTTTAATTAAAATAGGACCAAACACTCTGACACCTCCAAAAGTAACTCCAGAATATATCAAATTTATAAAATGTTTGTTTCACGGATTTGCTGCTTTGTTGTGGATCTGTGCATTATTATGCTTTCTCTTGTATGGAATTAGTATGCTGACAGAAGGTACAGGTGGTGGCATAGAATGGTTGGGCGTAATTATTAGTGGAATCTGTTTGTTCTCAGGCTTGTCAGCCTACATACAAGAATCAAAAAATATAAAGGTAAGGATATTCCCTTCTGCTACTAAATTTATTCTATTATATTTTTTTGATTTATGGATTTTTATTCACATCGATTGACGAGATTATTAACAACTCTGTACAGTTAAGGGTGAATTAAAAATTCTACAAACAGAATTTCTTACTTATATATGTATACATGTATATACACAATACAGGTCATGGAGTCTTTCAAAAAAATGGTACCCACATTTGCGACTGTGATACGCGGAGGCAAAAAACTTCGAATAGTGACCGAAAGAATAGTGCCAGGTGATTTAGTTTATATACAAAATGGAGATAAAGTACCAGCTGACGTCAGAATCATCGAATGTCGTGGACTTAGGGTTGAGAACTCGAGCATTACTGGCGAAAGTGAACCAGAAGCTCGAACAAACTACCCTACGGATGATAATCCTCTGGAAAGCAGCAACGTTGCATTCTTTTCCTCTTTTGCTGTTGACGGAGAAGGAATGGGAATAGTGTTGGCCACCGGCGATCGAACGATGATCGGTCGACTCGCTGGTCTTACGTCGCAGATTGAAAAATCCGAAACACCGATAGCAAGGGAAATCAATCACTTCGTTCTAATAATTACGATCGTCGCTGTAATATGTGGAATACTATTTTTAGGATTGTCACTATTACTCGGTACCAGCGTAATAAAAGCATTCACTTATTTACTCGGCATTATAATAGCGAACATACCAGAAGTTCTACTGGTAACAGTTACCACGAGTTTGACACTGACGGCGCAAAAGATGGCAGCTAAGAATTGTTTAGTAAAGAATTTGGAAGGAGTAGAAACGTTAGGATCAACGTCTACTATTTGCTCGGACAAAACAGGAACTCTTACGCTAAACAAAATGAACGTATCCAATTTATGGTTCGGGCTCACGAGATATCATTTCCCGCCTGGTGAGAGATTAGGCGCCGAGAAGAATATACTGTTGGAAAAGCCAGATTTTCAACCAATGCTTAAATGCGCGACCCTTTGCTTGCGCGCGGAATTCACCATGGAATCTGTTTTGCTGAAACCAATCGATGAACGAGATGTAATTGGCGACGCTTCTGAAACAGGTATTCTTAAATTTTGCGAACACATCCATCACACGGACTCGTACCGAGAAGTATATCCCAAGGTTGCAGAGGTACCGTTCAGTTCTATAACGAAGTATCAGATGTCTATACACGTAGACGACGACGGATATATCATGATTTTGAAAGGTGCGCCTGAAGTGATTTTGGAGAAATGTACTGAAATATTGACTGCAGACGGAGAAACTAGAGCGATGACGGCAACAGATCATTCATTGTCTCGGCGAGCTTGTTCAGAATTGGGCTATCTGGGAGAACGAGTACTGGCCTATTGCGACCTTCATCTGCCTAGCAACACTTATCATCCGAATTATAAATTCAACACTGAATCCCCGCAGACATACAATTTCCCTACGAAAGGTTATAGATTTGTTGGATTGATAAGTTTGATAGATCCACCGAGAGCCGCTGTGCCTGAAGCCGTGAAGAGATGTCGCACAGCTGGTATTAAAGTGATTATGGTAACGGGTGACCATCCGGTAACTGCGTTGGCTGTAGCGAAGAAAGTCGGTATAATAAGCGAAGGGCACGAGACCAAATACGAGAAAAGTGTACTGCAGAATAAATCTTACACCCAAATAACCGAAGGCAATGATCACGCAATTATTATAACCGGTGCAGAATTGAGAAACATGGATTCCGATGAATTGGATATTACTATAAAGAGTTACGAAGAGATTGTCTTCGCGAGAACGTCACCGCAACAGAAATTACTCATAGTGGAAAGTTGCCAGAGACTGGGTGAAATCGTTGCAGTGACCGGCGACGGAGTGAACGATTCGCCAGCGTTAAGAAAAGCAGACATCGGAGTAGCAATGGGCATCACTGGTTCTGACGTAGCGAAGAACGCGGCTGACATGATACTGATGGATGATAACTTTGCATCGATCGTAACTGGGATCGAAGAAGGTAGACTGATTTTTGACAATCTTAAAAAGTCTATCGTCTATACTTTGACGTCCAGCGTGCCGGAAATGTTGCCCATGTTAGCCAGCCTTTTATTTGCAATACCGTTGCCCTTTATTCTTGAAATGATCCTTTGCGTAGACGTCGGGACAGATTTACTTCCAGCAATAGCGCTAGCATACGAAAAACCAGAATCTGATATCATGCGACGTGCACCAAGAAATCCGCGATACGACAAACTTGTGAACAAACGTTTAATATCAGTAGCCTACGGCCAGATAGGTATGACTCAATCGTTGGCCGCGTTTTATACTTTTTTCTTGATCCTTATGTTCAATGGATTTTTACCTGATCGTTTATTAGGATTAAGATTAGATTGGGAAAATAAATCGATTAATGATCTGCAAGATTCATATGGTCAAACTTGGTCCTACGATACTAGAATGGATTTGTTGAACGAAGCTCGCACTGGATATTTCTTAACTATCGTTATAACTCAGCTCATAGATTTGGTAATGTGTAAAACGAGAGTTAATTCAATTCTGCAGCAAGGGATGGATAATTGGTTTTTAAATTTTTCCTTCATTTTTGAAATTGTTTTAACTGGCATTCTGTTGTACGTGCCTGGAACTGAGGAAATATTTAAAACCATGCCATTAAGTTCTTATTGGTATTGGCCCTGTGCGCCACTGGGTATCTTTCTGTGGACATACGACGAACTAAGAAGGCTACTTATTCGTGCATATCCTGGTGGGATTATAGAACAGGAAACTTATTACTAACAGTTATTAATATTCAGAATTTATAATTACGTTTAATTTACAGCTAAAACTGTCTAATTATACTCAATTAATTATTAATAGTTGTAAGTAGAAAGCTATAAGATTTAGACCTTAAGCATAATAGAATAAAATAGTACTTACTGCTGAAGTAATTGTGCCCAATATAGGTTCTGGAATTCTACCAGCTTTCTTCAGTATTAAATCTAAGGATCCACCATCCATATATTCCATACATATACTAATTTCTCCATCACTGTACAAAAACAGAGTATTCTGTATTTAATGTATATCATTAATTTAGTATACAATTATTTTAGGAATAAAAAGCTTACCTATAGAAAGCACCATAGAATCCAACTATATGTGCAAAGTTACATTCATGAAGAACTTTTAATTCTCTAATTATTTGCTTCTTTATAGCAGGTTTAACTTCTAAGTGTATTAACTGAAAAGTTATAAGTGGTATGTATCATTTTAATATTCTGTTGCGCAATTTAAACCAAATAAATAGAATAAATATGATACACACCTTCCTTGCCATTATGAGACCATACTTTTTGTGTCTTACTTTCATGACGACACCACCATTACCAGCACCGAGTTCACCGAGTTTTTCAAAATCTTCATCACACAATTCTCCAACTTTTTCTTTTTGACCGAGGAAGCTCTCTAGCCTTTTCCTTTGCTCTTCATCCATTTCTAGTTCTTCTAATCTTTCTTGAATAGCATCTATGCTCATCTTCCCCATAACTCCACTATGTGACAAAGCAAAGTTAATAATGTAATGAGAAACAAATGATAAACAATTTCTGTCTGAAAGTGTTGTAAGTTCTTAATAACAAGAGAATAATTACTCTGGTATTACTGGTGGTTCAGAATAAATGGGTAACGGTGGTACTGGTGGCGATGGTGAAACAGCTGGAGCTGGTTCTATCGAGCCAGGAGGTAGTGTCAAGTTTAACTTGTTTTTTGACATTTGTAACAGCGTAGTTAAACAATTACACTTGTCACACTATTCTTATACAAATGTTTGGTTATCAACAAGGTTCCCCAAAAATACTATATACACCTATTCATTCGATTTCTATTAAAATTCGTCCCAACGAAAATATTTGATTTCTTAAACAGTACGCACTTCGCGAATCATAGTTTATTAACAACTATCGTTATCATTGTTAAAATCCTTGTAGAATTCAGAGAGCAGTAGTCTAAAACAGTGGTTCCCAAATTTACTTTCCCACAGAACTACACTACATTACAACAGAACTATACATATACATATATATATATATATATATATATACGCATTGCTAGATAGAGTACAGAATAACGATGCGTTTTCATGGTATCTGGTTTTCGGTTTCCCCGGGACAGAAACGTCGCGAATCGATGGCGCGGGACCGCCGAGGGAATGCAAGCTGCTTAGAAACGATTGTAATAAAGTTTTCTTTTTACTCTATATCGGTTAAACCCTTTAACATCTCTTTACACTCTATATATATATATACGCATATATATATAATATATATTAGAGATGGCGTTCAAAGCATGGGGAGTAATGCGCATATATGATGACAGAAGGATCTTTAAAAGGTTTTTGATTTTGTTTAAAATGTGCGCATTTACACCGTTCAGCGCGTTATTTTCAATCAAAATGAATTTGTTGGTCCTCAACTCAACGCAATGTCAAAGCAAACACATAAATTAGTAATATTTGCAATTGCAATGACTTCCAATCTATATAGATAATTAAGAATTTCCAAAATATCGTATTGGAGGAATTATAATTTGACTATAATTTAATTTGTGAGTAATTTATGTTCATTATGTAAAGATCCTGCATAATTCTTTTAAAAATAAGACAAGTATAGTGCTAATTTGATAATGTTGGTAGCTCATATTTCACAGGAAGTTTCTTCCTAGTTACATATATGATGTCTTTTCCTTTAAAGTCGTGCTGGTAAGAGGTACGTGTCTCCTGATTATAACAATTTTTGAATCTGTTTACATCTCCGATTTTGTAACGATAAAATTGTAAAAGCTGTACATTCTTTAAACGTGTGACATGAAACTATCGTTTCATTGCAAAATTGTAAACATTTGATAATAGACGACTAACAAATTTCAAAATATGCGTGACGAGAGGTTAAGTCGTGACACTTGCGCTGCAAGAGGCCGACGCGAAAGATTGTCATCAAATTTTTGTAATTGCAGCACACAATGGGACGTTACTCTCAAGAACCAGTAAACGCTGCAAAATCGTGCAAGGCACGAGGCTCCAGCCTGCGAGTGCACTTCAAGGTAAATAAAGGATGCAACATCTAAGTTTCCATAAATATAACCTTAAACTTGTCGGTGTGTGTTTACAGAGTGCATTGGAACTGTATGTTTATTAATTTGATGAAACTCGGCGGATTTTCTATTTTAGAACACACATGAAACGGCACGAGCTATTAAGAATTTGTCTCTACGAAGGGCACAGAAATATTTAAAAAATGTCATCGAGCATAAGGAGTGTGTCCCATTCCGGAGATTCAATGGTGGTGTTGGTAGATGTGCTCAAGCTAAACAGTTTGGTACTACACAAGGTAAGTCAGTCTATGTACTTAAGAATCATGATTGGTCATTTTCGCATGTTTCAAGTAATTTATACTAAGCTTTGACAACCTACATCTATCTTTAAAAAATTTATTATCTGGAGTATTTAACTAATTTCGCTATGGTTTAATTATTTTTCATTTAAAAAACAAAGTGTACTTAAAGGCTGTCTCTTTGAGACAGTTTAATTGTTGATTAAGTTAATCAGAACTTGTGAAAATGGCTTGTATTCTTCTGTGTTCTTTTACTTTCTAAAATATAAATCATTGCGTTCATAATAATAATATTTTAATATTTCTTACATTGTTGTAATGTAATTCGTCTTCTATGTCTTTAAATGTTTTTACCTTTCCGAGTTTAGGTCGTTGGCCCAAAAAATCTGCAGAATTTTTACTGCAATTATTGAAAAACGCTGAAAGTAATGCTGACGTTGATGGCCTGGATCTTGACCGCTTAGTAATCAATCACATTCAAGTAAACCATGCTCCGTGTTTACGTAGAAGAACGTACAGAGCGCACGGACGCATTAATCGTTAGTATTTATAAAAATGATCATATAATAAAAGAAACTCAGTTTTAAATTTTTCAGTTTAATTAATTTTTATACGTTTTTCTAGCTTACATGAGTTCGCCTTGCCACATTGAGGTAATCCTAACTGAAAAGGAAGATTGTGTGGTAAAGAGCCCAGAAGAAGAGCCATCAAAAAAGAAACTTAGCAAGAAGAAGCTTGCTAGACAGAAGGAAAAGATGATGAGAGAATAATTTTAAATTATAGCCGATAATTGTATTATGAAAACTGAAAATTACACACTGTTGTATAATTTTTCTAGTTCATTCCTATCCTTTTCAATACAATGTACATTTGTGGACAATGTTAAGTGACTCGTTTTAAAGTAGAATAACTTTTTTAATATTGGGTCAAGCAGCATACTTTTCTATGGGATGCTAGAAGAAATGTATGCGTAATGTGCATAAAAAATTTGTTAAAGCTTTTTATTCCTTCAAATCATGAAAAAAAGTGAAAGTTGCGTGTAACTTTTTTATTGGGGTCTCTAATAAAAATCGGCAACATCCCGTTTGTAGGTGTAACTTAGTTATTATACTCCGTCGTGTCGTAAAAATTGAACAAAATAATATGTATCATATTATTTTTACACTTTGGGAAATACTATTATCTTTATTATTTTCTAAAGTGAAGATATACGGAGGAAAATCAATAGGGATAATTTGTTTATTTTCTTTTTAAGACTTTTACGAGAATTTTACGGAGTTAGAATCGAATCTTGTAATCGTCGTATCAGTTAACGCACAAATTTTATAAGTATTACCTGTTATTTCACCAATAATATTTTTGCAAAAGAAAAATTGAAAGGATAATAAGTATTCAAAATAAAAGCCAATTGTTCTGTAAGGAAAAATTTACTTTCTTTTGTCGTTATAGTTTTCTTCTACATATTAAATGGCTTGTATCTTACAAAGCCATAGGATACCCAACTCACAACAGCAACGATTATGTTTGGAGTATATGAACAAATGATAAAAGATACAAAAGTACATACATAGTAAAAATGTTAAAAACATCGAGGAATGAACGGTTAATATAAATCGATATACATAATTCACACACGATTTAAAGATCAAAACGTACTAACATATAATATTTGCAAATACATGAGAATCTCTTACATTACTGTTTCTATGCTTTCTTATAAAGAAAATTCCGTATGGATTCATTCACATTTATTCTTGAAAATATCTGCTACTATTTACTACAAATGTTACTGAATTACCACTACTTCTTTTATTGCCATTCGAACTTGATATGCAAAATAGGAATGTGAAGCTCGATCGCTACGAGACCCGCCATTTGTGACCATTTCGTGACCATTTCGTAAATGCGAGCAAATGCATGGTATGTAACGTACAATGCGCTCCTCTGTGGCACAGTAACTTTTATCACTTTAACAAATACGTGTACGGTTGTACAGTGATGCGTTCGGCTTGATTTAATTATCCAACGATGTCAGGAAAGTGGTTCCCGAGTTGTGTTTGGTAAGAATAAGCACAATAATCCTCCACCTGTGCAAGATACATTAATCTTAAATATTTGTTCTATTAAAATTATAAAATATTTTGAGAATTTTAAATGTGCAAAACAGTTTTTAAATATCTATACATTAATTCATCGGGGAGATCAATATCTCGATACAAAAATTTTAAATCGACAATTTAAGTATTTAATATTTTTAAAACATTTGATTTTTAGACGTTTTTAAAAAAATGGTCCATCTCTCCCGGAAGTACCCTATGTTAATATACTTAGAATTAGGTTTAGAAGATGGACTTTGACTTTTTATTAACGAACTTGTTAGTCAATTATATTTGTTACGTTTAAAAATCTCACCAATTAAAAGAGCAGCGACGATGAAAGTTGGTGCTGGACAATACAAGTCCAAAAGTTGAGCTATTACGATGTTTCCAATGATTCCACCGAGACGTGCTGCGACCATGGAAATAGCGATTCCGGTCGCACGAAGATGTGTGGGGAATACCTCGGTTATTAAACAATCTAAGGCTGCATTGCCGCAGCTTATTACCCCGCTAAAGATTGCTGAAACGATCAAGTTGTGGTGTTTGCTATACACGAAGTACAATCCAATTGAACACAGGCCCGATGAAAATGTACTAAACACTGCAAACAACAAATATATAACATTTATTTAAGCAGTCATCCAGGAACGTTGCTAAAAATAATGTTGAACTTATGTTGAACAATTACAAATTCATACATATTCCTTCGAAACGTTAATTGATATCATTAAACAAAAGAATTCATCATTTTATTCAAAATATGCTCTCATACGAAGTAAAAAAAAAAAAATAGAAGAATATTTATGGAAGAAATAGAAAAAAATATTATAAAAAACTTACCCAAAAAGAATTTACGACCAAGACGATCCATTCCTAAAACAGCGAGGATGTTCGCGGGTATAGCAGACGCTACGGTGATCAGCGATTCCATAAAAACGGAAGCGCCAATTTTATCGGAACAAAAATTCTCGCTATGTGAACCATTTCGTACCACGTAATCCGTCACTTGGCATATCGAAGCAACGTCGTCTGGATGATCGCGATGAAATTCGTCAAAACGATTAAATAACTCCGGGAACCACATCATAAGACCGTAATAACCGATATGGAAAGTGAAATTGATGATGATCGATATTACGGTGAAACGAAGTATCGGCGAGACAAACAGTTGTTTGCTATTGTCTACGATGTCAGCGAGCATTGTCTTGCATCTGTTCCTTTCGATAATATTTCTTGTCGGTTCCGGTTCTTGAAAGTCGTCCAGAATGAGTTCTTTGACCTGTACGAAAATCATATGCACGACGTAAGTTAGATTTAAGAACACTGTATATGCAGAAGATGATTCAGTCATTACAATAGTTACATTGAAACAGCGATTATAAAATGTATTTACCGTGTAACTGTCACGCGGTTTCCCAGTGTTTATGGAATAAATCCCACGGAAAATATCGAGCGCCTCTTCGTGTTTTCCGCAGGTCAAGAGGTATTTGGGTGATTCAGGGAGCAGCAGGAGCAGCCCCGCGACGATAAACGATGGAGCAGCGCAGATCAGCAGGAAGATTCGCCATGAATTGTACGTGAATGCTAAGCTCGTGATACCGATGTCATTAGGGATGATCAACCATGCTAAACCTACAGATAAAATAAAATTTATTTAAAATAAACTCATTCCCTTTCAGTGACCTTCGTGGAAAATACTTGTAGCTTTGTACAGAGTGCCTCTGGACAGTCCTTTATTATCTAAATTATGGGAGATTGACAAAAGTTTTTATACAGAACTTGCACGATTGAAGGGGGCAGATCTTTTTATGGAAACGAATTTTTTTTACGCTATTATTTAATGAGGTGTGATAATGGTCGAGCTCGTTTCTTCAAATGGGATTATATCATTTAATACAATTTATCAAGACAGCTTCTTTTAGTCTGCATGATTTAGTCGATCATTCAATTTAACGATTTGATTATAAGATTAATATATTCCCTTCGTATTTTGTATCTAATTGTAAGTGAATGAACTTACCAGCAACAAAAAGATTCCCAAGGGTCCAGAAGGCAGCCATGAAGGACAGCATTGAGCCTCGCTTCGACTTCGGCTGGAATTCAGCGAAATAGGACCAGATGACGGGTCCACTGCCTCCAAGACTATGTACATAAATCGCAAAGCTTTATCAGGACCCGTTAATCTTAAGAATTATTATCCGACAAATCTTAAGTCATAAATTCGTATTCGTTTCCTGACAATTTTAATACGAAATCGAATATATTTGTTGAAGCTTGTTTTGAGAAACGTGTAATGAAACGAAAAGAATTTAAAGTTGCAAGATGCTTAAGGTTTTACATTAATTATAAATACTTACGCGGCACCATTGAGGAAACGGAAGAACATAAATAGTTCATAAGACTGGCTGAAGCTGGAGGCGACGATGCAAAGCGCGTTCGTGAAGGAGATGGCGATAAGAACCTTCCGGCGACCCAAGGCATCCGCGACGGAGCCCCAGGCGTACGCCCCCGCCATCATACCGATGAAGATGATGGAGTTGAGCCATCCCTTGGCTTGGGTATCGAGCTTCAAGTCACATTGTGCACTAGGTAGAATGAAGGACATGGAAATCACGTCCATCTCCTCGCTAGTGCTGACGAAGCCGCATACCGTGAGGAGGAAATAGTGGAATTTGCCATAGTCTATAAAAAGAAATAAATATAATTTTACGAAACGCCGTTTCTCGTACCATGTCGATATAACAAACTATTCCACATTTAAGTATGTTCTACGTATCTCGTATTTACAAAATATTGATTCATATTACTACGAATCTTAGGTCAGTCGGTCTTATTTGTAGTTACGTTACGAAAAGGAATAATATATGTATTAAAAATTACCGGTAAGTTCAATGGCCTTCTCAAAATCTGCTTTAACGATGGATCCTTTCTCTGGATCTAGGGTTTTGCCCTTTGTTCCAATACCTGATACAAAAAATTATGATCCACTTAAGAAATCGTTCCATACAAAATGGTCTATCTCCTTCATTTCCGATGATAGAAAATACGAATTGTGAAATTAGATATAAAATTCATTTTCACAAATACCACTGAGCAGCGACGAGCTGCAGATATGTAAGTCTGATGTTTTAAGCTGGAAAACTTAATCAATAATCAAATGTCTAAAACTCAGAAAAAAAATTTTACAATCCACTCTCCTTTTGATACTATTTAAATATTGTGTAAAAAAGTATGTTTCCTATCATCGGAAATGAGGGAGATATTTAAATGAATCACCCTGTATGCCCGCACAGTCTCGTGGCTGACAATGAGAGAATATTCTACTTACGGGCAAGTTCGAGGTCCTTAGAGCTACAGCCGTTTAGCCGCTCGTCTTTTACATCACACTCTGTAACAAATAAAATTGTAATTGTAAATCGTTCTCTTCAGCAATCAATTTATGTTGCTTTCGCATTTTTAAAAAATACAATTTTTAAGAATCTTCGTACTTTAGATTAAATATGTGTACTATAAAAGTTGCTTTCTTAACGATACGTACTCTGATTGTGCTTTGAACCAAATTCACTCTCTACCATTCTACGATGTCGGCGCGGTTGGGTGAATCTGGCTTGGTGATAGAGTTAGATGAGAACTCTTCGTGTTCGACGATGGGATTCGTTTAGTATTAGGTAGGTTTTATACTTGTGGGTGGTTGGATCTCGGCGAAGTCTTCCTGCTGAATCTGCGCTGATCTGCTGCTCGTCGGTGGGGCTCGGTTCTGCGCTCACTTGTGAGCTGAAACCCACGATGGAAAATTTGTTATCGGGAAAGAAAAGAAATGGTCTAATAAAGAAAAATCGTTGAAGGCGACAAAATGGGAAAGAAATCTCTATGTCTTTTTATCCTCTCCGAATTTAAAGCGAAAAAAGTGTGATGCTGCATATGCAAGCTGCATTTATAATAAGTAATAATAATCATTATAATCTGAGATT
>NW_017148003.1:30019-55263 GCF_001652005.2 Ceratina calcarata | reverse complement strand
ATATATATTTCGGCGAAGTGTATGTTTTTAAATATGCTATATGCAAATATTTCCTATATAAGTTATTGTCTGCCAATCAGTATTACCTAATTAATCAAAGTGTAAAAGAAATGCGTACACGTGAAGCGTATAAATATGTATAAATGTATTACATAAATTATGACGCTTTTATAAAGCGAATGTTGATCGGTCATTTATTTCGCACATACACATACAGGGGTTAACTAAGGCCAATTCGTAATTGTACCGATAATGATTGTGGGTTGTTACATTCTGAAAGACAACAATTTGAAGGCTTTTCAATAATGAAGAAGATAATTGAGTCTGTTTTCAAATCGACGATTTGCATGGTCGTGATTCGCATATCTGTGAAGGTACATTCATCTTTAACAGATTGTTGTGACGTTAGAATAACGACTGCGTACTGTTTGCCTTTACTGATTAAGAATGTACATAAATAAACATATTGTGAATAAATGCTTCGATGACTTCATCGAATAATTTTATTGTTTAAGGAATTAGTATAAGCATAAGCCGAAGAAGAACTACAGCTATAAGGAAATTTTAACAGCTGCAAAGTTAGAACTAAAAAGAATAAGAAAAACATTGAGCATTTAATAAAATATGAATATTCTTTAAGTTCTTTTAATCAGGACTAAAACAAGAATTTTGATTTCGCATGGGATTAAAAAGAGCGACCTCGGTTTACAGATGACTGCACTCGTTTAGCACACAAACGAGGCGAACTATGATAACTTTAATTGTTACACGTTCCCACAATTCTATTAGGATCGACGTAACCAGCAACTGTACGTAATAGCTAGCTAGTTTTGCGCATAGTTTTCTTGCTGGTTTTTGACTGAACAAAATCTCGTAAACCTTGAATACATAGTGAGTATCGTCATGGATGAACAGATCAGACTACGGGTAATTTGTTTGAATTACCGTAACAGGCAATAGCCAAACGGTAAAAAACAGCCAATCAAGCATCTGCTGAAGTAGGAAAAGTTAACAGAACGCGCTCTTCTTGCGGTAAAATACAAAAACCATGCGTTTTTAACGTAGATACAAAAATGTTCATTTCTCTGTTAGCTTAAAATTCCTGTATTTAAACGCATAGATAAATCATTGGATTCCGAAGCGACATAAATAGATTGCGACATGTCCACGTAGACATGCATTCCCTTGAACGAGAAACTGATACGATTTACAAAAAAATGTCCCTGCGTATATTGGAATGTTTATTGGCTAATTAATAAATTTAAATAACGAAAGGAGTGGCTATGAGCAAACTGAGTAATGGCAGGGCAAAATTAAGTATTAAATTCTCTAATTGCAACGGAACGCGTGTTTCAAATGTTTGCTGTAAGTAAGTTGAAATAACATTGTTTAACTTATTTGAATATTAAGTCGTTTGAAAATGTGTTAAGTTTCTTTAGTTGTTAGTAGTTAGAAGTTAGTTGACTCATGGCCCGGAGTTCAGTGAGTTATACGTACAGTTTAAAATTCAGAGTAGATAAGAATTACACGCTTGTGTACTATCACATAATAGGGAAACGGTAATTTTAAACCACATCACAATACGTAAGAGTTATGCAATGTGGCATACAGTGGCTGACGAAAGTATTCCCGTTTTAAAACGGTAAAACTTTTTAAATACTGGAACGAATAAAAAAATTTTATTGGGGCATTTAAAAGGCCTAGTTTATTGTTTAATGAGTGGCGAAAAATTAAAGAAAATTGGTATTCATAGGAATTGCGACAAAAGGTGTAACCGTCGCGGTTTTTACTGGAGCTTCCAATATAAAATTTGAAACAAGGAAATTATATATGCATACGAAATTTCATATTGAAAACGCAAAAAAATCAGCTTTATCGACCGTGACAGGACTCGAACCTGCAATCTTCGGATCCGAAGTCCGACGCCTTATCCGTTAGGCCACACGGTCACTGAGGGGTAGTTTTCTGAAAATGGTATTTCCTCATGATAGAAAATCACACCCCCAGCATTTTTCAATATGAAATAAATTCATTGCGTAAACGATCTAACGCTTAATTTACGACGTTAACTCGCGATAATAAGTTAACTATAATCTGTAATAGAAATAGGGGTAGTTTTCATAATGTGTAAGTATATTTGGATGAACTTCGTTGTGACCACTTTCGTCTTTAACTGAATGATAGTGGTCGATTGAAAAAGGTGAAATACATAGTTCAGATTGTCCGAATCCAATGGTTTAAAGGGCTAGGGTAGTCACGTGACTTTTCTAACACGCTTCGGTAAAATTTTGAAGCTTTTTGCTCCGTTTTATCGATAATCAGGCAAAAATAGTGCAAAATATGGGTTTACGGGAATACACTTTTCGTCCTTATATTCTGATTAAAGAATAATTAGATCAGTTTGACTGAATATTTATTTAAATAATTAATCAATCGAAGATCCCGCGAAATGCGGAGATACGTAGAGAAGGTATTCTATTTAGACACATTAGAGACCGTTGACGCAACAGTTGCGTCATGTATGTAGTACATTATTAGAACCCTGATTATATTGGAACACCCATTATTGGAACGCTCTATTAAGTGAACGTTCTTTCATCAAAACATTTTGTTATCCGAACAATATCCTTGAGCTATATTACTGATATTTGAATGTATGTACACAATATTTTGTACAATTATTATATGTACATTAAAGTAATCAATACAGTGTGCTGAAAATACTAAACTGTAACATCTCATAACTTCGGCGACCAGAATTTTGTATGTCGCCTATTTTGGTAAATTATTATCAGATTACGGAAAAAAGAATTTGCGACAGAACGAAGTTTAACCGTAACAAATACTCAGACGATGTTCTCTATCCTTTTATTCTCTTATGCCTGACTAGTTCTGTTGTAGACCCTGAAGACTCAACGAAATAATAGCGAGGAAGGCGTGCCTTAGCTTAATCTCATTCCAGAAAACGACTGAATATTAGCAAACATTAACTGACATCCTGTATTAAATTAGACGACATCACGCGTGTCTCTTCGAAATCCTCCGCGGTCTACGTGAATCGCGATTATCCGGAAGATTGTTCCGTTCGTTAATTTTCTCATTTAACATGCTCCACGTGTCCAAGCCCTTCCTCGTGAACGTTTCCCTGATATACTACATGCGGTTTCTATTTTTTTTCCCAAATATGCATCCCTTAATGATAAAAGATTCAGGCTTACAAGCATTATCATAAAAAAGCTATATTATGAATACAAACTAAAAAAATGATGGCATCACGAAACTTATATGGAGAGTTTGGAAAATGTCTATCCAGCAATAAATTATCATAAGAATTTGATTTCTTTTTTCAATTAAAGCCTGAGATCTCTACTTTAAAACATTATCCAGATGAAGGCTTGATTTTCCGTCTTTAATTTAAGAGAGAAATCTTAGGATCTTTCCTTTCGATGTTACAATGGTTTAAAGAAATAATGAAACAAAAGTTTTATCCAGAGATCTTTCCAAGTCGAGATCAAGAAATTCAATGCCAAGAATTTATGTATTGTATACAATTACGTTTATTCAATAGATTTGTTTTATTTCGTGTGAGATATTTTCTTTTAAACTAGTCACTATTTTTCTTACAATTAGTATTGATTGCGACGTAGCGTCGACACGTGTAACGACAGCGATTCTCTTAAAGGTATAAACAATTTGCGAAGCCACATTGAGGTCGTTGTACGGTACGCTGTAATTAACTCCAACAGTTAAATTGTCAATTATCCGTTGTGAAATTGAGTTCAATGATCCGTTCTAATCCCATTGCGATCCGTGATAATGCGCGTCGCAGGTGCAGCCGTTAGCGTAGTAACGGTGACACTCATAAGAAGACCTTTTATGTACAAAACGTACGATCTTTCACGGTAACACGAACTTGTGGATACAAAAGTTACAAGAAAATTAATTCTGTAAAAGAACTTATGCAAATTAAAAATAGATTTAAGAAGTCTGATTTAATACGTATAGACTTGTAGTCGTATTCATATTCATTTCAAAACGGAATAACTTTAATATTGGATCAAACAATTTAATTTTCTCTGAGATACTTAAAGAATTAGTTTACTAGATAACGTATAAAAAATAAGTTTTTAAAATTGCTGTTGATGAAAATCGCGAAGAAAAAAGTAACAGATACGATTTTTAACTTTCTTAAAGAATACGACTCGGAGTTACTGTAATTCATCGTTTAATTTTCAATAATGGAAATTTCAGCTTTTTCTTATTTACTGCATGCAGGTATAGAATTGTAATTTTTGGATGACGATATAATTTCATCTTGTAAAGGATTCATACAATTTCTATCGAATTTGCGTCATGATCAGTCAACAATTAGACATTCTTCCAATCTGTTTTATAGCCATATAACTGTACGCTAAGATCTGCTGTCTTTCCAGTCTATTTTATAGCCATATAACTGTATGCTACGATCTGCTGTCCTTCCAGTCTGTTACATAGCCACATAATTGTATGGCACAATCGATATGATTCACTAGTGATACAAAAACAAGTACAAAGTGTAAAAGAATAAATTAAGAAATTATCATTTCAAACGATAACAATATTTATAAACTGTCGTCTGTGTAAACATTGACTAATAGAGTGTATCCACTAATAAGACACGTATCTAATTGATAGCGAAGGTTAATAGCCTACAGAATGTAAAACAAAAAGATAAAAGAACAAAAATCTTGATAATGTTGTTACAATGACGAGTCACTAACAAAATGAGAATGAATCATCACTGGGACGAGATATTTTAATAATACAGTACTATTTCGAAATAAGGCTTAACTTTTTGACGTGAAATAAGGTAATCGCCATCCCCTTTTCTATATTTGAAATTACTCGTAGAGTGAGAGATCCGAGAATCGAGTATAAAATGATAGAAAAAAGAGAGATAGAAATTGGGGCATTTACTGTATATCTGATTCGTAATAAGAATCTTGCCGGTCACGAGTGATTACCTTATTAATTGAATGTTACAAGTAGCGTTATAGAAACAGTGAAACGATTGATTACGAGCTTACAACATATACTACTGGAAGCAACTTCAAAAGTGCAGACATACACGTAAAAAGACAGAGAGATAGTTAGCGTGTAGTCTACATACTGTTTTTTTCATATCATGGAATAAGTCATTACTTTTCTCCATGTAATTTCTTCAAAATTTAATATTGTTTACTGAGAAGTTGACGAGCAGGGGGTGTTGTAGCTAATACCGTGATGTGAGATAGAAATGGCATATTGCTAAACATTTCTATCCAGTCTATACCTTTAACGTTTGCGAAGAACCCTCCAGTAGCATATGCTCTAATTGTAAGATTATGAAATCGCTTGGTTAACACTTTGAAGGAAACTATCGGTCAAATATCTTGAAATTTAATAAAACGGTACGATTAAGCTGGAAACGGAAATGAAAAGGTCGACTGTATTGAGAGAATGTGCAATCTGATTGGTCAGCATTCGTGTTTTTGCAATACCTATAAACAGATCCAAAGGCTATCGCATCGCCTCCTCGTGTTTTCACGATTTTAATCATGTTTTGTGCAATACGCCTGATATGTTCAATAGGAAAATGTTGCTCGCTGTTTGCTGATAAATCGTATCGTTCAGTAATTGAAAAAGCCTACCGTTTGCACGGCAAACGCAGTTTGCAGTTTCGAGTGTTCTTTGCATCCATTACATAATTACATAGTTAGTAGAAGGGTGCGGGAACTCGAGAATATGGTAAAACCAATGATCGGGGTCGGTTCCCAATATTGGATTCTACAGACATTTCTAATAAAGAAATCATCTACAGAAACATGTAATAGTACTTTTTTATTTTTCCCGAAAATCATGCAATTTTACAGATACCGGAATTTTCCGGAAACGATACGTGATAGAGCAATTCTGCTTCCGGATTTGTTTTTAGGATGAGAAACTCTATAAGAATCGCGTAGAGGATACTAGGAAAAATAAGAAATGCTTTTTTTCGTTGGACCGTGTAATTAACAATCACGTTTGATAGCGCGATGGATCCTCGAGGGGTTCGTTGGCGATCGCGGATCAAATCGAACTCGAACGGTGCGAAGAGGAAACGAGGTCAAGCTGCTCTCGAAAGCTCTAATCGGCGTGTCAAGCGTGTGGCACTGAAAGTAAAGCGGTTTGTAATTATCGTCAGTCTCGCAAGGACATAATAATCAGTCTCATTGCCGACAAAATTGTTCGCAGCGGGGCAAAAGGAGGTGGCGGAGCAGAGCAGCCGTGCCATCGCTGAAAAGCGGTGTCATCACACTCGTTAAGACCGGTTCGCGTTATACGTCTACCGTCGCTAATTGTCGCGATTTCATCGAACGTAATTGTTAATAAATGATGCGAATTTCGTAATAATCCCGCCGTGAATAAGCCTCTTTATCGTCACCATTCGCATACTCTGGTACGTACAGCGTTTAACAATAAGAATAAGGAACTAGAAATTCCTACAGTTGAGAATTAAAAAAACAATTAAAATTTCGTTGTTGAAAAAACGACGAAATTTGTAGATGAAATTTGCAATTAACTTTAGATTGATTCAAAATATTTCTTGTATGTATAATTCTAAGATCTACATCTGGATCTCAATCTATAATCTACCAGACGTAACGCATTCATCGCGTCTTCATTAGCATTTACTGAATTGGTAATGAAACATAAATTATACTTTTTACCTTCACTGTCGTCCCCTATTATTTCTAAATAGAGGTATGTTCTTTTGTTACTTTTACTTTATTCTCCAAATTAGAATTGTCACACATTGAATATTAAGGTCTCATAACTTCCGCACTACTGCCTATGTTATTAAAAAATAATGTTTACTATATCTGTTACATACTACTCTTATAACAGAAGGATTGATGTATGATAATACTGATTCTGATAACGCGAGTTTAATTGGAATTATGTTAATTTTATGACTGATAGATTATGTATTACTTTGCATATCGTATAACCAGCATTTTGAAGAGAGAAATATTACATGAGAGAAATTTAAACAATGTCAATAACAGTTTCTGAATCATTAAAACTGTTTATAAAGATGATGGTACGAAATATTTTTGAAGTCTATGTATATACTACTTACATCACTAACGAGCGTGGAATGTTCGTAAAATTAAGATCCAATGATCCGTGCTTCAGCATATGAAGATCAAGCCAACTATATTAGATGTTTGGTCCTCCGCGAGTCAAGGCGTTAATTGTACTTAACAAAGACGTGAAGAGCATGGACAGATATATTAATTTCCAAATCAATTTTCAAAGTAAACATAATTTCTCTTTATTTTTCCGTTTAATTCCTCCCTGTCCTCTTTCCTATTTACTCATGAAGAGGATTAAAGCGTAATCAATTAAAAAGTGTATATATTTAAGCATTTATTGCACAAAAGCTACTAAATGCTTTTCATTTATAGCACGAAACGATATTAAACAAGGTTTTTACACGACTTTTGAAAAATACTTTTTATCAATCGAATGTAATTATTACTTTCACATATCACGACCTCGATATTTAAACTAATTTTTAGTTCTTGCACTTCATACTTCGTTCTATCGTAGTATTATTATTAAACGACCTCAATTTTTTCCTTCTTCGATAAAGCAAGGACAGTTTAAAGTTTTTTTATTCAAATCTTGTGGTAACGGGTATTAAAAGACGATAACACACGATAACTCATAACACATTTATGCACGTCTATTTAAAGGAGGTAATTCTACGCGTTACACGTTGTTTTTGTTCCGGCTCTTGTGTCACGGTCCTCGGTATCGGCTCGATGCACGTGGGAAATCAACATTTAAGTAATAGTTTATTCCGCGTGAGACGGCGCGTGGAAATGAAATGTGAGTTGAGCCGGGGCGCCGAAGCGCTAAAAGCTACCTGCCACCTCCCACTAAATAAGAATATATCACGGTAAACGTTCCTCGCGAACGCTATTCCACGCGTTTCCTAGTCAAGCGAGATGCTGACGACCATGAAGGGGGATGCCCTCGTTCCTTCGCTTCGACTCGCTTCAAAGGATACGCGCGTGGTATCTTTTAACGCATGAAGTTCAACGCCGTTCAACATCGATTTGCTCATACGCACAAATTATAGTTACGTAAATACTGTCACTTAATTACATAGCAGTAGCACAATTAATAGATTGTACGTG
This sequence comes from Ceratina calcarata, assembly GCF_001652005.2. Classification (NCBI taxonomy): domain Eukaryota; kingdom Metazoa; phylum Arthropoda; class Insecta; order Hymenoptera; family Apidae; genus Ceratina; species Ceratina calcarata. Next base: position 47,056 of record NW_017148003.1, on the reverse strand, counting down.
TCACGCGTATCAGTAACAGCGAAAGTCCATTACAATTAATAGTGTTTGTTGACTGTTAGATAAAAATGCAATGTTTCAATTGTAGATTGTATGCAGTCATAAAAAAGTAGAATATACTGATCAACTGGTGTAAAACAATTCAAAACATTAAGAGCTGAATAGATATTCCAATGTTTAAATAATCAAACAAATGTTTATGTAAATCAGATTTTGTAAACTGATACCATAAATGTTTTATTTTGCATACAAATCAGTAGTTTAATAATGATGTGTGAAGGAGAGGTCATTATAGTACAGGAAAAGAAGAATAGGTACACCAACGATGAAATGCTTGTCAGTGGTGTTAAACAGAAATTATGTATTAAACACGCAATAATACAACTATGAACGTACGGTTGTCTAGTTTCGTATTCATTAAGCGTTTTCAGTTTCATCACGTTCTAATTTATTAATTTATGATTAGCGTAAGTCGAGGGTAATTTTTTCGACGTGTCACGACAAGCTCTTATAAATCAGATTTACCAATGCTAAGTATCAGATTAAGTGATACATATGAAAGCTCGTTTAGTTTTAGATCTGATAAACGGACACGCAGTCCTTATATAAAACGTCTGATAGATATGAAATACTGCATGTTTCATTTAAATGATTTCACGCATATTCGCATATTTCCCCTGCCGATCTAAACTCAAAGAATTTGTACTTGTATAATTAAAACTTCCTTGCTTACGCTTGCGTAAATTATTTCCATTCCGAAATAATTTATTCCTTTAAGAAATCAACATCGAACTATTCTAATGTTGGGCGTGTAAATCGCATAGTATGTAAATTCAGTTCTTTGAAGTTTACCCATTCTAATCACTACTTTAAATTGCGGTCTTCATAAAAACCTATCAATTGATTGGAGCTGATCTCCGAAAACAAGAACCTGTTATTTTAATCAATGAACTAGAGCGCAGGAAACGGTACACAAAGGAAATGTACCTCAGATGTGATAAAACAAATGTTACTTCGTTAATCGAGTAGACAGTATGGACGTACGAGAAGACTGATATCAGTTTAACAAGCTGAACGAACTTGATGAAGTTTCTTATTGAGCCAGCCATGCTTTCAGTTTCTGCGCAAGATCAATTTTTGTCACATTCCCACCAAACAAACGTAACGCGTCATAACAGTAAGAAATCACCGGCAAACAAATCATTTATTGACTCATTAAATTGGAAAGATTATGAAGCAATTAGGCCTGACGATAGCTTAAAACCGATTTCTCACGTTAAGATAACATGGAAAAATGCCGACCTCGTCGCCACTAGGGCAAGGCTCATTCCATTTATGCTCGAAGGATTATTGCAGTTTCTTACATCTTCCACATGTAGTTCTCACTCGTATCCCACTGAATTTATTAATGACATATTTCATGGAATGAAATTATATCAGACGTTCTTATCACAGCTAATTCATTTGCAACTATTAATGTAATTTCATAATACATTTCGTAAACATATTAACATACAGTCAATTACAAAAATATTGAGACACTTTTCAAAGCGAAACCATTTAAACTTCTTTGTTTATAGAAGGTTCGGTTTGTTAGATAATTCGCAGACAAATTTTTGTTAAATTCCTATCGTATACCGAAATTAATGAAGGGAAAAAAAGATCACGATTTTTATCTTCTTTATCCGAGTGTCTAATAAAAATTTGATTTTTATAGGTTCAAGTATACACGTACAACAGTTTAAACGAAACAGAGGATCCGTAATATACAATACACTTTGAAAGTTGCAATACTCTTAGAAGCAAGATATCTTTAATCAGCCACTGTATCTCACAGTCTCCATAACAAATATCTTTTTCTCGATTACACAGTGTTTTAATTCAACAACAGCCATCAATAATCAATCGAACAGATTATAAGCAGACTCTTTACAACCCCGCCTGACACGTGTTCAACGTCAAGACCTTTTAAAAGTGGTTTTAACTGGTTACAAACATACGTCTCGAGAATAATAGCATGCTCTAGTTCCTGATGTCCGTGGATCGCGATTCTGGATCTTTTAATTGCGCGAGTTTACGCAGACCGTTTACACGAAACCGTTTCGTCATCTCAATGACTATACATTAATTATTCTGGTTTAACTGCCCAAATTTTGGCCAAACAACAGAAATTTAAGACAATTGTAGTACACAATGTGTAATTTACTAGTAATCTCGAAATAAATATGCATTTTACTATTGGGAAAGATGGAAGTAACATGACCTATGAACGACATCATACCGAATGAATATTATTGTAAGTTATTTGTAGTCATATGTATATTCCATGATCATAGTCAGGTAATAAAAAGACCAAATGTGTGGAGCACTATAAGATCTTTAATTTGTGAAGATTCAATTACATTGGTAGTTACAGGAGCACAGATCACGAACGATTCTGCTTTCTGCTTCTACTGAACATTCACAAGCCGTGTCCTCTCATCCTCGAGTCATAAAATAACACAACACAAATCGAAGAACCTAATTGTGCCACTTGTACGAAGAAGAGGGAATACAAAAATATTAACAACGTAAATAGGTTTTAACTGCTCTCGGCCAGAGCTATACTCTCGATATTAAACCATAATCAATCTCAATAAGAACAAAATTTAATACTTAGATAAGGTTCGTCGAAATACAAAATTACATGAGTATTAACACAGAGAAAAGAGGTGGGAATTACAGTAATAAAAATATGTTAGACTTACGGTGTGCGGTTTGCCAAGTCTCGGAGAAGTTGCCCGAATTGGGGAACAACCGAGAAGCAATGGTTGAGCGCAAACCTTATATAGGGGAGACCACGAGGCACCAATGTCCCCACTCCTGCTTTCATGGAACCTTACACAGTCATATCTGCATTCAGCAGGAGCAGCCGAGAAGTTGATTGGAAAAAGTGTAAACGAAATTACGAAAACTATGATTCGTTCGTGAACATATTCAGAACAATTGTTTGAAGGCGCCGTTTTTCTTCAGTCCTGAAATCCCGTTTCGCAGTGAATGTCCTCCTGAGAGAAACTTGGAAGCGCATGGAGTCGCACAAATCCGCGGTCGCTCATGATGTTACGTAAGATCGTGCAAGCGATTCACGCTTTAACGTTGCGATATCTATATCAGGAGTCGGTCGTTGGACGCCGACGGGAAAACATTTTATAACTGGTTAGAAGTTGTCAAAATTGTTTAACTCTCTTTTCATTAAATATCGACAAATAATCAAGTTCGTTTACGAGAATTTCCGTTCACCAAACGCCTTGAGTGACCTGACTGATCGACTCCTGGTTTCGATGAGAGTCAATCGAGACCTTCGTTTTGTTTTAACTAAACGTTTGTTTGTTTGTTTTCCGTTATCAGCAATGGTTGGTCGAAGGATACGTTGATTTCGATTGACAATAAGTGAAACTGAATATCGACTGTAACTGTAAAATCGGGCAATTGTTACATAAGAAAATCGTATTTTTTTCATTGCTCAGCAAAATAAGGTGCTGCTTTAGGGAGTGGTGTCCAAATTTTCGATACTTGAACGTTTTCATTGTCATACGCGAAACTTAAAACGGAACAACTTTAGATTGATTCAGTTAATTCAGGCAAAAAGCCAACGGTTTCGAATTCGCTCGCAACGTCTGCACAGCGCTCAGTCAGTGTTGTACAAACCATAAATCTAGAGAAACTAGAGTGATTTATTGTACTTCCCTGAACTTGCTTTTTTGCGTAAATTTCGCTGATATTAATTGTTCCACGTGAACTTAAATTCATGCTACAGAAAAATATATTTTCATTATTATTATTATCGAATTTTTCAAGGTCATATCAACTATACGAATTACTAACAAAAATAATGATTGTTCGTTACATAGATTGATATTATAAATTGATCCTTATCGATTTTTTAATAAAGTTAAATGAAAAAATTGAATGGAGTTAACAATGATAAATGGATTTATAATGACTGATAAATTCCGATGTGTTTTAAGAATTTTAACATATTAGCGCATTAAGTCCTGGATTCAACAAGTGTATCCCCGAAGTAACTTTTTAGTACAAATTATTTTTTATCTAGTAAATATTAGTGTATCAGTTAACGAAGCTTTTAGAATGCTAATTTTAGCGAACAAACAAGCGATAAATTTTGACGTATGCACTTTCAGTAATGACCCCTGGAATCCACTGTTGTATTTTATTCTGCTTTTGTTTTTTGATCTTACGTAATATTACTTAACAGTTATCGGTAAACGAAAGTCTTTCCTGCTACCATTACTCCAAGACTCATCGTGTTAAATACAAAAACTTTCAATATGGGACATTCTTGTACATTTTATTTGGAAAGCTTATTTAAAAATAAAAATCGTATGGATAACTTTAGAGACTTTCCTTACTTAGAATTGGATTCTAAAATTGTGTAATAGTGAGAATGTCTAAATTCTGACGCTAATGGATGTGTTTCCTCTTCGCGAATAGTTGTGTGTTCGGTAGCTCATAAAGTCAATTATCGGTGATAACGGACTCGAAATTGAACGTATCGTCAGTAATGTAACAGACAAACTCATGTAGATTTACCTATCTTTAGCAAGAGGTACACGTCAACCGTTGTTGGAAGAACGATGATAATGAGAAGAATGTTTGCAGTAAATCTTACGGCGGCTTAACGGGCGCCAAAGTGGAACCACATTTTACAAAACCTGAATCTGCACATCTACTGTGCGACTCATTAGAATCTAAGGAATAAGAAACAACAATTCTTGTGTAAATACTAAATACGCAAATATTATTTCTTCTTAGATAGTGGATATTTATACATTTACAATATGCAAATCAAGAATGTGAAATACGAGAATATGTGTAATTCACGAAAGCTTGTACCAAACTATATTGTCATTAAGAGTAGCATTCATTAAATAAAAGAAATAATTTTAATCAAAAAGTTTAGAAACAGCACTCGTCCGAAAATCGTATCTTCAGGCTTAGAACACTCAACCAGTCTACTTGTTTAACTTACATTTTCACGAATCGATCTGTCCAAGTTTCCTACGAACTGTTATGTCTCATCATAATTCTGATTTTATTACCGAGAACTCTGACAAATCAAACACGCGGAGACTTGCATCCCACGATATCTAGACGTGATACAAGCACAGAAGCGTGGCTACGTTGTCTTGCGAATGCTGATCATTAATATGCGCAATGATATACGACTATATCACGTAATCGATTGTCTCGCCGCGCAATGATTGTCTCCATTCGCCTTCGTTCCACGAGCAACGATGGCTGTTCGAATAGGTACTCTCCACGACCACTCGACGAGATGCTAAACGACTAAATTGAACTGAAAACAAGTTATTATTTAACACTTGCGTCGGGTTTCTTTAGATCCGAGAATCGGCGTTTGTTTATTTGTACTCCTTAAAATTTCCTCGACACTTTAATGTTTCTTATGTGTACACGCAGCTGTTTAAAAATAATTGAGCACTCGTTTACACATCAGGAAATACAATTCATGCATAAATGATCTCAAAAATTATCCTAAGCATAGGAACTTATTTTATATTAAATATTTCAACCCGCATCATTTTTAATTTTTTATAAATAATTTAACCTTTTTGTCAAGCTGAAGTGATGATTAATTATCTTCTATAGAATGTTTTCTACATTCATCCTAATAAAATTGTTGATAACGATTGAAATATTTAATGGAACGATTAGAAGTAAGATAGGATAATTAAGATGAATAGTTCAATAAATTTACCTTATCTAAAAATCGATAACAGTAAAAAGAAATTATTAAAACCCAATGTTAATAAAAATATAAAACGCTAGCGTCTTTGATGGATTCTGAGGTTTGACATTTTTATCTAATTTTCAGTGACATCATGGAATCACTATAACGAACGTAATTTGATTATACGTTGCGTAATCTGTTCTAAAGATTTATGAAGTTTCAGATAAACACATGCGCGTGAAAGTATCATGCAAATTACAATTAGCACCATGTATATGCGTATGTAAGTAAATATACGTAAGTAGTATACGTAGCTTGTATGTTAGTGAGTCATCGAGCGTACTGACGTCATCGACGTGGTTCTCTGGGGGCAATCAACCGGCAAGCAGCGTAAAAATCTTGCGGATCACGCGTCACGTACTGCACGGTGATTGCGTGGGTGGATGCTGAGAGCTGAATGGGAACTGAATACGTGTTGGTTCGATGCTGTACGAGTGTATACATAGTATACATAGCAGTGATTCTCAACGGGGGCACTGTCGCCCCGTATGGGTCAGTCAAAGGGGGTGAAGTGATGAATCTAACTCAACGTTACGACAAGTACTTTTAAAATTTTTTGTATTTTCATGTATAGTGTATTCGCTTGCTTTAAGGAGGATTCTAGAAGCCGAAAAAAGTGGAGAATAAAAAAATTGTGGCCGGGACTCCATTTTTTAGTTATAAGCGATTAACAATTGTATCTGATGGTAGGCGAACTTTGTCTACCGCCTGTGGTTCTCACAGGAAACGTGCGTCTATAACTCTAAATGTTAATATATCTCCTAGCGGTTACTGCTGTATTGCGAACGTTGCATTTCCATAATCCGATAACTCCGATCGGAGAACAGTCACCGTGCGGCCAGTGGACCGCGAAGTACAGTAATACCATCGGGACCGGGCTTGGCCATATATCTGGAGAGGTGAATTTCCTAGAGTCGTTCGTCCAGGAGCACTTCGAAGAATTGGTGGGAACGATTCGCGGTTGTACATCCGGAGAAAAATGTGGCCATATATCCGGAAATAATTATACAACGTGCCCAACGTAATGGTAACGGTTATGAAGTATATTAACATTTAGACTGTTAGACGCACGTTCTATTAGAGAATCAGTGCTTACAGGAGTAATTTTTAATCGCTTATTAAGTATAATTGGAGGTTTGGAAGCAGTCTCTTTATTCTTGGTTTTTGCCTTATTTTGGCTTCTACAATCGCCTTTTAACATTTTTCCCATCATTAATTGAAGACTCTGTAGAATATGCGAGTAACAATAACGAAACGTAATTACTTTTCTTCTATGTATCAATATTTCATACAACTAGCTGAACTAATCGAACGTACATACCAATAGCTTCTTCAGTTTTCTATTCTTGTATTTGCTTCCCATTAATATACTAATTTAATACTTTTCATTCTAAAGGCAATTCCTATATTATTCCTTAAAAGAGCTTCTTTCTATCAGTAAAAATTTTTTAGAATTAAATCTTCGATCTACGACTATTTAGAAAATTGTGTTACATGATTTACGGAACTGGTGGCAAATTGATGTAAACATAGCAATTAATTTTATCAAGAAATTCTGTCCGTGGAAAAATTAGGGTAGTTGCATATCAATCAGAAAGAAAATGCATGCTCGTGCAAATGTTGTGCGTAGTCAAATTACGTCTGTAAATTTCAATAAAATCGTATTTTTTTCCTGTAAAGTGATTTGCATTAATATCAATGCAATTAAGTTCAGTAACTTGGTGGTATATTACGGCTGCAATGTCATTGTTTTTGTTTAAAGATAACTTGTTAATCAATGCAATATATAAATCATTAATGTATTTACAGCTCGTGCAAGGGTGAACTAAATCCATAGCAGTTCCATAAAAAGAAATATACTTTTACTCAATTTCTAATCGCAAAATTCCTGTTTCATAACCGGCAATGGGATTTTAATGAGACGTATGCTTTCAACAATAAATCTGTCTGTCAATGAAGCTGTTGGAAATCAGATTATAAATCACGAACTTGCTAGATCACCACCGTTCTTTCCGCGCAATATCTACATGTAGGTATTTATTTGTACTAGTTTCATTATCAAGAAAATCCTTGAATTTGTTTTTTACACATCTGACCGATTTTCCGGTATAGATACATCTAATTTTCTTAAATTAAAAGTATACGTTTTTATAATCCAATAAATATGCTGGCGAGAAACGTTAAACCGTCATACATATACAAATTGAGTTCAGAACTTAACTTGTATTCTATGACTGACGAAATAATTGATGAATATGAAGTAATTGTATACATATAATATTATTATGAAGCATTGCTTGTAAAACATGTTTTAAAGGTTTCTTGAACAAACGTATCGTAATGAAACATTGGTTCTTCGATTTACATAATGTTTTACAGATATCGTCACTATTAACATTATCAAACTTGATAAAGAAAACGTTGCGATTTCATTTTGCTCATTTTTCATGTCATCTCGCGACTCATAATAATTACACATCTTTTCTTCAACTTTCTCTCTAAATCACATTACGATGTCAAATATTATAACAACTCGATACTGTTTAGTGATAATCGAAAGAACTCTCAGTCTGAATGATAAAATTCTGTTGAACAGAGAATGTACTGCCTGTGATTTAGATTATGACACGGAACTGCAAATTGAACGAATATCAAAAACTACTACTTTAAATGCAATTACATTTATGACGAGTACGTTTTATTACGAGCAAACAGTATGATTTATTTCCGCTCAAGATCTACTAGGAACCCCCTATGAGTCGATTTAACGAACCCTATGAGCATATTCGTCGACAAATCAAATCTTTTCTTTCATTAAACAGGCAACTCGTGGTTTGCCAAAGTATGATGTTCATTATTCATAAATAGGCTGCGGATTTTATAGAAAAATTCGATACACATCATTATTTTGGAAAATAAAACAAATCTCAATTTTACTTTTTAAATTGATGACACGAGAGATTATTATATTTAGTTTATATATATTTTAAATCAAAATATGATAATCACATTAAGGGAATACGTATATTCATAAGCACTTCAACTACAGTGTACTAATAAATATTCTTCAAATAAATTTTACATATTTCATTCAAAACTACATTTTTTATTTTAACATTTACTAACTCTGTACTGCCAATTATTGAGATCTAATTGAATAGAATCTGTACTCCGAGTCGGGATTACGTTTACCTCAAGTAATTCTAATTATCATTACACATTCAAAGTGTCTTAAAATTTGAATTGCACTTTAATGCTATTTCACAGTAAACTGCAATGTTATAAATGTCAATAACTTCCATTTATGGATCAATAATTACTTTAATAAATGTACTTCAATAATAATATACTATGATCCTGCAGAGAAGTAATCTGTCCTCTTTGTATAAATACTTGTGAAAGGACCTCATTGTGATAGTTTTATTATAATCAATAATATTGATTATGTGATTTACTTGTTAAATTGAAATTAAAAAAATTAGGTAAAGTATCTCAGCTTATGATGTGTTCATTAAAATGAAAAAAATATTACATAAGTATCAACTCAGAAATGTCACTTAAAATGAAATAATTGACATCAATTTCTCATAAGACATACGATTAGAATATAATTTTTGGAAAATTAGGATTGATAAGTTTTAGTTCCTACTATCAAATAAAGCCGTGCAGATAGAACTGTCGTTAAAACGGAAGACAAGACTCACCTAATCATAATATCTCGCTTCGAGACGATCTCGAACCGGCAGAAGCTCATTCGTTTTGATACAACACTTCCGGCGGCACTATTCCTTTTTTTTCTGATCTTTCGACGATGGAAGTTTTTCAGAGCTGGAGCGTCGATAGACGGACAACTAAATCACTACGAAGGGGTCAGTTCGCGGCGAGTACGTCTGTCAATCTGTCAGTACCACTGCCAACTCAGGGACGTCGCACGGGACCGCGAAATCAGTCGGTCCCCTTCCATCTCTTCCCGCCGCCCTGCGACATTAGAAAAAATGTGTACCTCACGCGACGGGGGATAATAGCCCACCATTAACAACTTCACGGAAGTAATAAAACTCACGGTTAAGGATAACTAGCGAAGCGCGAACTTGTCGTCGAATAAATAAATTTCGTACATGACAGGAAGTGGTTCCTCGTGATCCTACAAATCCGTCGTCTTCCAACTCAGAGGCCGATGTTCACTTTATTTTATAGTCATTACTATATCATTCTCCCGAATTTATTTCATTCGTTTCTTGATTATTCTTATGCACGAAATTGATAACTTCATTTCGTACGACGTAATGCATCTTTCGATTACCTCAAGTTTTTTGATACACCATCTTCTTGACGAAGCTGAATGAGACAAACGAATGGAATACAAGTACCCAATTAGCGAAGCGGTACGCGAAACGATTGTAACGCTATTTCTATTTTCCTAAGCGTGAAACACCTTGATTGCGAACTTAGTAATTCTGCACGATTAATCGATGTTCCACGGGCATACGGCAGGAAAAGTGATCGTGATTTCATTCGTATTGTCTGAGATTTAAAAGAAAGAAAAGAAAGAGATCACCGAAGGGCCCGGCCTCTGCACCCCTGCGCCCTGTACGAGTTAAATTACTATACTTAGAAGACTTTATCCACTTTAGGCACCAGCCGTCAGGCAATCATCCTATTGCCGTACCATAGTATCATGAATGACGGTAAGAAAAGCCACCGAGAGCCGGTTGCCACGAGTTCCCCTGAAACACTATACGCTGCTCACTCTCTTGTATTCCCACGGTCCACTTCGCTGAGAGAAAACAATATGAAACGATATTTTCAATCGGTATGAACATTATCAAGACACGTGATCATATCTTGACGGATGTCGCGGTAGTTGATATGGTTTGTCCAGGCTGTCTGACATCTTAATGGGCCAGAAACAGATAAAACCACTGAGTATAATCTGAGGTAATTCAATGAGGGATGTATTATCGTTATAAAATGACCGTGCAATCTCTTTGATGCCTTTCAATTCTCAGAGGACAAATTGTTATTAGCTACTAGAAAATATTCGTACTAAGTACGTTCACAGATTTTGTGTAAAGTAAGGGTGGTAATCGCTTCGCGATAATGATCTATGTATTTTTGAAACGATTTATCATAAAATGGATACACAATTAAGATAGGTAAACAGCAGGAAACAGCGTATCTGATACTTCTTGCACTATAAGAAAGAAATTGTGCACTTCGCAGATAGAATGTACATACATATGTATAGCTCATGAAAGTGTTCGAAAACGTTTTCAAAAAGGAAGTTTTTTCATATTGGACCAACCAACTGAAACATTTCTAGCATCTGGAAGAAAAATAAGTTGTTTTGTCCAATATGAAAAAAGTTATTCCTTTCGAAAAAGTGTTCAAGCACTTTCGTGTGCTAATGTAGATATATCTGTACTGTGTATTACGTGCAACGATTCGCGTCTAAATTTTTCTTATCCCTTACGTAAAGAGCAATGTGTCGCCCGAAACTTCGCCAATCCACAGTGCTCTTTATTGCGTCTCTTACCACTTTAAGAAACAACCGTAAGATAATGACCCAATTAGATGTCATTTACACGTGACTCATATTGTCAATTTATCCATGTCCGGTTGTCAAGCTTTAATGCCTTATGCGTATAGATTATCCGTGTTTGGTACGGAAAGGTAAACTACCTGCACCAACACGCGCGCACGCGTTAATAAACGCTGCACCTGCAGGCCCGAGTTAGCAGAAATCCTTTCTCGTATCGCTTGGAATAGTTTCTATAGTCGAACGTGTAATCATTGACAAACATTATCATTTTGAAACGCAGAAATTTGAAATTTATAGATCAGGGTTAATCCTTGACCGATATGTCTTTATAAAGGAAAGATCTATATATAAAACTCAACAATTATAAGACAATTGTGCTTCTCACAGTACAATAATTAACTCAGATTTTCATCAATGAATCAGAATATACGCTGCTAAAAGTAATTTAAAAAAATTGTATCCGTAAAAAGAAACATAGATATATTTTTCACATCTACATTCTCACTTTTTACATTCATATAAATTAAAGGAAATAAGGAAGAATAGATTCTCATTAAAAGTATTAGTTAATGGGTTCAATGAAAGAAAGTTTTTTGAAGTAATCTTTTATTAAAGAGGAAGAGCCTACCGCTCTTCAAAGTTTTCGGGCCTTACCACAGAAAACCGTCCCCGGCTATGCACAATGTTTATGACCAAGGCTTCCAGTATTAAACAATCATATATACTTGATTAGCATAATTGCCTCGTGTATAAACATGCTGTGCCAGGGGTACAATTCCTTATAAACATAAGATTCATTTTTGTTATATCGATTTACAAATAATCCAACAAAAAGCTTAGAACCCACTGTTCATATCTACTGGGTTATATTACTATTCAGTATTCTAAGTTTTACCCTTTCTTTCATTATTCTTCTTTAAATTTTCTCGACTATGTATCATACTTAAAGGCTCTCGTTTTCTTAGCCACCTAGTATGTATACACATCCGGTCGGCCGGCACTCTGCAACTTTCCTACTTCATTCATCGACGCATTCTGTGGCCTTTGAAGGTTGCGCAGGCAGAAAGGAGCAAGCACGGTTGCGGATCGCGCCGATCGGAGTCTGCCGGCGTGCACGCCGACCAGTTTCAACATAATAATTCCTTCTTGGAAATTGTATATACATTCACGTACGAATACCATTACGACGTCACATTCAAACAAGAATTGTATTCGTTGCATGAGAATCAAGTCAGGACCATTGGTTACCGTCTTTCCGGTTCTCGTACTTCTTTCTTCTTTAACATTTTGTGCTATCAAGAAGTATTTCACAAACGTAATAGTTACGTATCGTTGTATGTAGAAATTTTGTTTAAAGTTGTACGAGCTGACAGGCGTCTATTAAATGTTTAAAAAATGTTATAGAATGCTATGTCCAATATTTGGAAAAACTTTTAGGAAAAATGATATTTAGAAATAAGGTTTATAAAATTGTTTAACGTGGCCCTTTAAGTCAAAAGCAATTTTTAACGTATGATTTCTAATATTCTAATACATGGTTTTGGCACTTTGTGAGGAATAAAGAAATCTATTTTATTATTTATTTTTATAACATGATCTTTCATGGGACAATAAAAATAATAAATAAAAAATAACAGGAAAGAGAAATAACTTTTATAGTTCGTACTGATTGTTTCAGATGTTCATTCTGATTACTAAAGAAAAACTTATCGCCGAAGAACTTCATGGAACCCAAGCGAAATGAATATGAACCATGCACTATATGACTACGTAGTATGTGTATACATACTTATTTATAACAGGAAGTCATATTAGCAGGGAGCGCGGCATCAATGAAATGGGAAACTACTAATGACTGGAATACTATCGTCATCCCCAATCCCCGACGTTCTCTACGTCACCTTTGGGTTAGCAACCGTGACGTGCTTTCACCGTGGACGCCAGCACAATCGCTATACATATCCATGTAAGTGTCGCAATTCCTTGCAATCGATGAATAACGTTCATTACAATTTTATCTCTCAATGGAGTTAACGCTAAGCCGTCTAACTCTATTTCACAAGAATTATGTCAAAGCATTGTTTATTTATAAACAATATTGACGCCTATTATAATTTTTGTGGCTTTCATTGATAAAAAAAACCAGTAATGCAAGAAATATAAGAAAAGTATAATTTACTAGTTTTTTCCACATAACATGAAGCACTTACACTTAACAGGAAAGTGAAGGTGAAATACGAAGCTTACATAAGATCAATCATTGTTACTTTTTCATATTTGTACTCAGTTCCCCACAAAACTTTTAATTGTCAAGTGGAAATTACAAGCAAAAGTCATATAAAGTAGAAGGAAAGATAAAAGTAAGAATTACATTCTCTAATTGCTTCCATACATAACTCCAACTTGTTTAAGTTCTGTTTGAAACCATTTTAGCTCATAATCATTAAGTTTAACTGCACTAATTTAAATAATAAGTTCTCGTCGAAATTATCGCATCACCGTTTACACGATTATAATCGCACTCCGTGCTCAAGCGTGGTATCATGATAATTCAAGAAACATTCCACGTGAATAATACGGCGGGAATATGGCTTGGGAACGGTGCCCGATACCGAGCGAACCCCGCGTTCCATCGAAAATTCCGCTCGTTCGATTCCCAGAGCGCATACAGGTATTCGCGCTTGTAGCCGTGCACGTGCGCGAAAGCACCCTTTAGTGAGAAAGGGTGGGAGGTCATCTCGTCGGCGCCTCACCGAGCTGGATAGTAAAAAGAGAAAGGAGAATGAGAGGGCAGAAACGAGAGAGTTCGCGGAGAAGAGATAGCATGGTCCGCGGTGCGTGTACAAGAGAGAAACGGAGAGAACGGCTTGAATGCGGCGATGCGTGGGTCTGTGTTGGAGCCGGCGCATGGTGGTGTGGACCGCGTGCCGGAATACGGCGGTGGCCGATGGTGGGGTGAAAAAGTGAATGATCCATAGACGCCGGTACCGTTGTGTGCTCCGGCAGAGAGGCTTGTGTCGGTGTGTAAAACGTACTGTACGTATGGGAGGGAATGGGATTGTAGTGAAACGATGGGAAACGTCAAAGGCGCTGGTGGGGTCGTAGCGGTTACAGAAGTGGGGTGCGGATTGAGGTTCGGCTTCGGAAATGGCCGCGGGAAAGTAGAGAGCGTTACGTCGTCTGGCTGGCGAGCCGAAGTTTTTCGTGTTGCGAGCGCTCATTTACCCGGCGCTTCGGGCGAGCGATCACCAATTCCGCCAGCGAATCACAAAGGCTGGCTGCGATGCTGTGAAAAAAAGTAAAAAGTCTGGCTCGACTCGCGAACATCGTGCGGCGGCGTACGACACGGCACGGCACGGCACGGCTAATCCGGTCTGGTCTTGGTAAGAGTCGCGATGCTCGAACCGGTGTCACGAAAAGATCAGTGCGGGCGGTCGTGCACGAGGATGCTCGACGACGACGGTGCTCCGCTGAACAATGAGATCCTTGGTACGGACGGAGAGGGGCAGAGCGGGCAGAGTGCGTCAGTGCGGAGGGAACCGCATTCCAGAGTGGGCGGCATCCTGGAATGCGATCCACCCGGTAACAAGAATTCGCCGAGCGAACGAGCCTGTAGTGACGGTGACGACGACGACGATCGTTCCACTGTGAGCTTCGAAACCGTGATTGGCAACAACTGTAACGGCAACGGAGGCGTTGGTACAGTGATTGCCGGCGATAACGGCTCTCTGTGCCGATATGCTATCGGCACTGCCAATACTGCTATGTCTTTCATCGAGTTTTCTCAGGTACGACACATAAACGTATTTACGAGATCTGCCGGCGTTTGCAATCTCTTCTTAATTCCTTTTGACTGTCAATGAGTTCTACGTCTCCCTTCCAGTGAGTTCTCCATGCTTTCTCTCTTCCTCTAACTCGCTAGAAACCTCCTGCCCGTGTTTCGGTAAAATCAATACAAAAGTTGAATTTCCAAATTAAATCTCGCAGCCCCTCGATGTTTCGTCTCGAATATACAGCAGTACTTGACACATAAAAGTATTACATCATTCGATTCTTGAAGTACATAATGAGAACGAAGAACCGTTAATCGTTCAATTACTGTCTTGCTCTCTTTTTTTTTCGTTCATTATTATGTATACGTTTGAAAGATTTTCGTATCTAACGACGCGGTACAACGAGAAAAATCGTATTCTCTCTTTCAGATTCGTCTACAACATCTCTTCCCGCAATCAATTTCGTCCCCGCGGTACAATCTTTGTGTGGATTCAATAGAACGTACGGCAGAATGTTTAGCCAACGACGTTATACGGTACCTATTGAAGGAAGACATTTATCTTATATCACGAGACCCGGTTTCTCGTAGCATGAGACACAATGTCTATCAAATGTTGAACAAGCACAGTATTCTATTCGCGAGTATGGTGAATCGTTTGAACGTAACGCCGGATACGGCATACGAGGCGTTCATGGGAGTCGCGGACGAGCTGTTCTTGCACGGCGGTGTCACATGGGCAAGAATTGTCTGTCTGTATGCATTCATGGGCAGGCTCGCTCTCTGGGCCCGAGCTAAACGAATGCATGCTTTAAAAAAGAAATTGCCGTTATATGTCTCCAGATTTATTGGCGAAAAGGTTGCACATTTTATCAAAGGATACGGCGGATGGGTAAGTGTACATTTTTGTAATGTTGAGAGTTACATTGAAATTAGTTACTGAGGATGCAAGAAAAAAATATGATTCGTTTCTTATGTATATTGTTCGTCCAGGAGCAACTATGTATAGAGTACCCCGTCGCAGAGGAGATAAGCGGAGCAATTTGGAGAAGTCTTCTAATGACAGGTGCTACACTCGGTTTGGTCGCGACCATTTTAACGGTGACCTCCTGATACACCCTTATAAATTGACACGCGTACAGGGTATGTCATTCGCGAGGTCTTTCTGCGTACTTATGTTCTACCAAAATGCTTTTAAACATAATTTGCCGCAATTTGTATTGACGGTTTCACATTAGTACTGAGAGTGAAATTATATACAGATTGTAAACTATCTTTCGTTATACTCTTAAAATAAGTACAGGAGGTGAATCAAATCTCAACCTTGTAACCTGCACAATTTTCATATCAATGTTTAGGATCGAACAGTTTAGAATTGTCCTATTTTTTATATAAGTGTAATATGAATGAATGGTAATGATACATGTTTCCTATTATATTCGTACTTTGTAATAGCTGCAGCTGAATGAATTAGTTGAATTAGCGAAGGAAGAATCTTATTTAACAGTAATTTAGATGTTTCGTGTTATCGAAGTAACTATATATGTAATACTCAAAATTGATGTTTCAGATATTTATACCAAACGAGAATCTCAAAATTACATTGAATTTAGGTAGAAGCAATCTAAATGTATTTATTTATAATTTATTCTAGGTAGAAAATATATTAATAAATTTCTTTGTCAATCAAAGACCACAACAATGAATGTTTAAAACTTATTAAAAGCGAATGATGTAACAGTGCTCATTAAATATACAGTAACATTTTTAAATGACAACGGTTATTATACATAATAGTTTCTAATGGTATTGCAAAAGATTTTATACAAGTATTGGAGATGCTACATAAATGTTTTTATAAAACACTTTCATTTAATTGTATCAATTATTTTTTAAATCTGTAACACCAAAAATCGT
>NW_017148003.1:11848-25826 GCF_001652005.2 Ceratina calcarata | reverse complement strand
CGCGTAAAGTATCAGTGCTTATCTCTAAGAATTTAAAATTAAACATATAATTTTACTAATAATATATTTTACTAGTAATACTTTACGCGATTTATGTGTACATATTTCCAATGATTGGAAACTGCTAAAAATTACTCACGAACTAAAACCACGCTTTCTTTTGTTAATACGAACTTTATCAAATTTTCGATACTATTGAAAGTTTTAATACTTTTAATTTCATTCCTGGAGGGGGAGAGGAGATATGTTTAACAATTGAAAAATCTAAACTAATTACTCAAATTCATAGCACATATCCTAAGTAATACGTGTAGTGACTTTAAGGGGGTATAATCGATACAGAAATACATTAATTTTTTTGTTTTAAAATTGTTTGAATACTCTTTCTGGATACAAAAAAAGTTCCCTGATTATTGTTTATAATTTTATGCATTATGTATAAAGATACATACAATACACGAAGCCATGAGTCAAAGGATAATTTCCTGTGAATATATCTAACAGTTTTCTTATTTCTATTCAGATCATGTGACTGTACAGAAAACAACTGCTTTCTTTTTATTCTTTATTCCCTAACGTGAATAATAATAAGAATCAACAATTTCTTTTTAATAAACTTTCAAATGTTCTACTTTAAGTTTGCTAATATCGATATTACAACTATGTATAAGTATGTACTATGCATTTACGTGTGAATATATAACTATGTAACTGTACAGACGGGACTCTTATTTCGTTCCCCACTTATATAACAGTAAGTGAACATCAATCATTAATTATTCAATTAATGATGTACGAGACATATCGTCAGCATTATGAGAGTGTCACATCGAACAGTAAAGTTTTAAGAAAGTAGCGATTAAATATTAAACAGAAAATATCAATAAATTTTCATTAAGTTTAAATAAACGAGATAAGAATGTTGCATATTGTTATACCTCTTTTGATTCCAGTATACATAATATTAATAAATTTGAGTTAATTTTTAATACAGCAAAAGAGTAGAACAATGCGAATTGTTGATTTCTAAGAATATTGGACCCCTTTATATATTGCCTTACTGATTCTTAATAAGCTTTGCCACAAAACAAGGAACTATTGTTCTAGTTTTATTAATACTTCGAATATATTTATTTTTTTACATATGTGTATCAATTTTTCTATTTTTTAATTTTTACATTTATGTGAAATAATCGTTTAAACAATATTTCATTTGAACGTTGCGTATACGAAAATGAAATGGTGCAAGAGGTCAACGAATACAATTTGATGTAGAGATTGCACATGATACTGACGACATGTCCACTTTGATTCACGTTTTCATGAAGATTGGCAGTTAAAGCCTGGACGAAAACTGTCCAAAATAGAGCAAAAATGGTAAGACATTTTACGAATCTTATTTGCACCAATATGTTGTGTTCAATTATTCCTTCATAAATCGAGTGCACAGGACTGAGAATAAAAGACAGATTAAGGTAGGTCTATGTAGTTCTATATTAGCCTTTTCATGTACTCCGCGATAAACTCTTGAAAAGTTATTCTCTCCAATGATCAGACAATACCTTTCGAGATATCACTGTAGTAATATGAAAAGGTACAATGTATTAATATACTATGACATTAAAATATTTTAAGCGAATTTCCGATAAACCTTTTCTCAGGACAGCGAACACTGTTCGATTTCTTTTATACGTATCTTCATTCACCACTCGATGTCTTTGTATATTATAAAATTCATTCGAGATTTTCAAAACATGATTGACAAGGCATGTTTAGAAAGGATTGAAATATGCAACGATAAATAGCACACAGCAAGCGCAAATCAGCATCATTAATTAATATAAAAGTATTTTACATTTAGCCTGATGGTAATAGGATTCAATTTTAATTAATTCAAAAATTCATAACGTTATTATGAGTTGCCACAGATCATATTACGTTCGAGTATATATCTAACACGTAATCACTTGGTGACATGCTCTATATTTGTTCCTTGTCAGCTTTTTCGATTTATCACAGCTGGGGCAAAAGTGTCAAGGAAGAAATCTTGTCTTACACGCCCGAAAAATAACGCTGGTTCAGATTTCTATTCGACGTAGTCCCACCACTCCTTCTCGTAACCTTCGTGTACGTGTTCTAGAAGCACTTTCCTCCGACTATCGCAGTATCTTAGAATAAAATTAAATATGAAAATTGAATGTTATCTAAAAAAACTGTAGTAGTATACGACATATAGAAATAAATCAAATAGCTTACCTATATTTATCCTGAACCTTTTGTTTAATATCAGCAAGATTTTCACTCGTAATATCTCGTTCAAGATATTCAGAGAGACGTTCTGTGGTACCCTCTAAATCCTTTTGGTTGTCTTCAAAAATCACAGATTGATTATTCTTACGCACATAATAAGCAAAAACGTAAGTATACATAAGAGTCTGCCTACAGGAACACAAAATGTCTACTGCTTTCTTCAAGAATTGTACCTGAAAACACAAGTATAATGCAACCTGATTTATACGGTTTTCAAACAAAACAGCCACTTCATACTCAATCTCAAACGACTTTACCTCAATCCATGACATATTATGTTGTTGCATCTCTTCCATTCTTTCTTTTACGCTCGCGTAAAGTTTACTTTCGAATTTTAATGATTGCATATGATTTATATATCTGTTACAATAAAATAAGTATCTCTGTAACGCGGATCGCGATTTTTCTTGAGCATCTCTAGCTGCTTTAGCCTCCTCTTCGTCGTAACGATTACAGTTATACCAGCTGGAACCATGCGGTTCCCAGGGTCCAAGGCATACCCAACAAAAGTCAGTTTTACAGTTCTGATTCTTGCAGACCATATGGTTGCATCCACCATCTTTCTCTATTGTGACCTTGCACTTTGGACATTCCTTTGTATTTGCAGCTATCCAATTTGATGTTTCGGAATCATCATCACACTTTTTAATCCACTTACGTAATAAGTGACATTTTACAGGGTCATGCCAATTTTCACCACAAAGAAAACAGAATGTGTGCCCACATTTACAGGTTACTGGCCTCGCTTCTACATACTGTACTTTTATAGCATTATTACAATCTGGAGATGGGCACCACCTTAATAACCTATTGCACTATGAAAGAAATGATAAAGATCATGAATTAATATTAAAGTCAATTTTTTTTTAAGTAAGAAGGAATATGTAAATTAATATTTACTTCAACAAAACTATTTGTTATTAAATGTTGATATTTCAATTTCACTTTAGAGTCTTTTACAAGACGCATAACACTGGCATCGTCAACTAAAATGTCACATGCATGTGCAGCACACGCAATCGTTTGACCCACACCTTCTTCCATAATTTTTGTTGTCAGATATTCTCCCCAACACCCAGTACAAAATCGATGTCCACACTCCAGTCCAGTCATCATCTAAATATTTGTCAAATGTATTAAACGTACGAAATGCATCAAGAAAATATATTAAATTTCATTAAACCATGACGATATATTGCATAATTGTTTGTATACACGTACTGCAGTTGGTTGCACTGTAAAACAAATTCCACATTCTTCAGTACCGTTCGGTGATGTCCATCTGGACTAAAAATTGCAATATATTATTAGTACGGTCACACTAGACTTTTAAATCAATTTAAACTTAAGTAGAATTTTATTTACCAAAGAACTTTGAGAGGATTGATTTCTATTTATTAATGGACCCTTTCTAAATGGATTAACAACTCTTGCTTCTGCGAACAACTTTTCTTGATCACCGTCATAAAAGCGTTCCATTAACTTTTCTTTATCCCATTTAAAATGATTTAATAAGATACGTGTAGTCGTTGCCGGTATCTGTAATTAAACATTGACTGATGACAACTGTACTTTAATTGTATCATGTGAGCTAAGAAAAAACAAATTTTTCTTTTCAGATCACTTAAGTACTCAATGCTTCATATGTGTGAAAATTTATGTTCAATTCATTGCTTCCATCTTCAACATACTTCTACTACTGTGTTGACTTCTTTAATGGAATCCACCATATGTTGCACTATTTCTTCCGTTGACAATACTTCAAAGGGATAATCATCGACATCATTTGTCCGCTCCCTTGGATTTCCAGCTTCAATTTCCATAGCAAAATCGACATCATCTCCACTAGATTCGTTGCCAGAATCAACATCGTCATATGTCTCCTCTTCAGAATCCATTGTGAGTTATTTTATTTATTAAGTAATCAAAACACTAATATGTAAACGTTTACTTTATATATTTTGCACCTGCAGGAAAAAAATATTCCATTGAAGGAATTCAGTGTTTACTTATTTAATATTTGGATCACTAAACTATATTCTTTTTAATGTACACGTTGGAAACAACGAAGCCAATAAGTGTCAATTAAGTAAAAACAGTGCACTAACACGTTTTTTTGCATTAATTCGTGCTTTCTATGCTCGTTGAGGGGTGAAGAAAAGTAATGTCAACACCAATACAACTATCGCGATCGATAAATTTCGGAATAACTTTATATCACAAAGAAACTTATCGCACCTGTACTCGCGAAATATTGTTGTATCGGAGCAAGGTGAAAACAGCTTATGTTTCAGCACATGACGTCATACTATTCGTTCGCTACTTCCCGAATAAAGCAAGGAACTTTATATCGTAGTTTCTTTTTACTTACTGCTTATACCGAGTCACAAAAATCTACAGTCACGACATTAAACAATTTTCGGAATTATCCGTGACTGGATAAAACTTCCTTATATTTTTTACAATCGGTATAAAGCGAGAATATGATCAGCTGCCAAAACATCCGAATTGAACTCCGGGCAGCTGACACACAAAATGCTAGTCTCACGGAGAAACGATGAACAAAGTAACCGTGTTGTTAGCCAATCAGGACATCTCTACGTTATCCAATGGCGTCCCGTGTTTATCGAACTCATATTTTACTTTGTTCTTTGGTTTGCTTTAGAATTTAGTCTAACACTTTTATAAAATGACCGTATCAAGATAAATATTGAAGTAATACAATGACGAAGTAATGTAATGACGAAGTAAGAATTGATAATATTTAACAAAGTATGTGCACAATTTATTACATTAGAAAATAAGATGAAAAAATAAAGTACCTTCTGTATGGTCGTCAGGAGCAGAATATATTCAACGACCGAGAATTTGTCTAAGAATTGTATGAAAATTAGAGGCTATCCCGAATTTTGTGTGTTATTACTGTATACTCGACCGAGTCATCACAATTCTTTTAGGAATGTAAAAGAATCAAGGAGAAGATAATATAATATCTGTTCCGAAAGCGTTCAATGCAAGACTATCAACATTATAAAACTTTAATCACGATTTTAATAAACAGGAAAAAAGCACGAAATGTGTACATTTTATGCGATTTCCGATGTTGAAACACATCACAAATTTACAAGACGTATTACCATGCACTTAATCTTTACAGCCATTGCACTCAAGAAGTCACCACACCAGTAGGCTAATCGGGTAAAACCATAAATTGATCTAGAATGCACCGTTTGCCATGAAAGAGAGGACGAGCTTATAGCTCGAACACTGCTATCACGTCCATAGTGGTGCGTGTGCGATTACTTCTTTCTTCCCCGATCAGAGTCGAATATGTAAAGTTGTTACACGTTTTCTTGCGCTCACTATCGAAACTTGAGGCTAATCGGTCAGTAGGCAAAAATAGACACAAAATTTCACGCGATACTATCCGAGGAATTGAAAATCTAAGGAAGGACGCGACAAACGAAATGTCTCGTCGGCCAATGCCGTTTTACTGACTTTAGTCAACTACGTGAAGTAAGCTCCGTATGCGACACACAGCTGACACGCATGGGCGCCTCTGCAGGATGTGGAAAGTTGCATTTTGCGCGCAATCTTTATACTTTTATTAATATTAAACAAGTTTTAACCTTTGGACAGAGAAATAATTACAGTGATTCCCATTAATATTCGGATACACTCCAAATAGAAGACCTTTTTAATATTGGATCAAAGAACTTAACTTTCTACCGGATGTTAGGAGGCTCATAGTTTACTACGTAATATGTAATAGAAAAATTCATCAGAATTTCAGAAAAAAATGAAAAGGGCAAGTCTTTTAGTAAGGTCTTCAATAAAAATTTGAAACATTTATTTTGTAAATCTAATTATGTTATATGCATGTACAAAAACACAAAGTTCCATGAGAAAGAAAGGATAACAAAATATTGTGTTTCATGGAGTGCAATTTATATTGTAATTAATGTATAAATTATTAGAATTAAGAATTTCAAAATCCCGCCTGAAGTTTCAATTTATTACGCCAATGTTACTAACTATGTGAGCGATAAGTGGCGGAGGTCGCTGTGTGCTGTGAAGTTAACTTAACCCCGTATCCAGTGTTGTATTTTCTATTCAGATTAAATGTCAGAGTGAATTACCTACTCACTGGGCAATATGACATTGCCCAGGTTAAGTGATTATTCTTTGCTAGAAAAGATCGGATCGGGAAGTTATGCGACCGTCTACAAAGCGGTTAAAAAGGTACGTGAATTTGAGGTTCAGGATGAACGTATTCTTTATACATATGTAGTATATACGACACAGGGACATGCCTGACAGTATCGTAGCTTGGTTCACAAGTGCCAAAATCCACGATCAATCTATACGTGTTGTACAAAAATTCGATATATTTTATATTCGTGTTAGTAAAATCAAATTATGGTTTCACTGATTTTCATACATGCATATTAAAATACCAAGTTTAATAATACTTTAATTTCAAATATTGCTTATTGTAGGAATTAATTTTATTTATATTTAGTAGAATCATGTGTTAGTAATTGCATGCATTACGTAAAAAATTAATTAATAACGCACGATGAATCTGCAATTCCTTTATTACATAATAATCTTTAATAATTGGGTCATGTTATATAATAGTATGTAGTTTTCATAAATTAATAGTAAACTGCTGCAATGCGGCATTCTAATTTAATGCAACTTGCGTAAATACCGATTTTAATAACGTTCTATTTACTAAATTTTTGAGGTATTATCTGGTTGGAAAATCGGAATTTAATCTCTAATAAATTTGAATGAATTTGAATTTAATGAAAGATTAATGAATCTTCCGTGTGTAATGATTTACCATGAATTTTAAACGCGCCGCATACAGTGCAATTAGGAGATAGACACAAAGACACGAGCCAATCGAAATAATTGTGTAGATAGTAGGTGCAGACTGTAGTTTTACATCCTTTTTTTTATATTTCTGTTAGTATACTTTTTAATACACTTTTTCCTTTTTAAACAAACTAAAAATACTTGATATAACTAATAGTAAAATTAGTATCATACATTGTCCACAAATGCGTTATTATAATGTTTGCATATTCATATTGTTATAATTATTTAGTAGCTCTTAATATATCTGACGAAAGTTTAGCGGGGTAAACGGAATTATTTGCCATTTAATGGCACAGTTGTTACTCTCTTTTTTTAACTAAAATGATATGCATACATGGATGACAACAAATAGAATTATGATTTTCATGCGTTTTAATTAATTCAATATCCCTAAGATTTCGATAAAATAATTATTTATTAACGAATGCTGTGCCCATTAGACACACATTCGTATGATCGATCAAAACTATGTGAACGCACTAACCTTTGCACTAGTTTTCTCTTTGTAGTGAAGTATTGATATGCAGTGGAACGATGTCGGTTTATTTAGTAGGTCATCGATTCAAGTGCAACTTGTTTTAATGTATTTCAATGACTGAACGAACGTGTATCGGGCGTTAGCGCCGATTTGAGTGGCGGCCAGAAAAAGATTGTCGGCGTTGATGTTTGAAAGAATATATCCCAAGGCGAGTCTAACGCTATGCTATTGTTGGGCGTTCGTAGGATGGATGCCGGGAGGTAGTCGCAATCAAATCTGTAGACAAATCATCGCTCTCAAAATCGGCCATCGATAATCTTGTTACGGAGATTTATCTGTTGAAGATACTCAGGCACAAGCATATCGTGGAAATGAGGGATTTTTTCTGGGATGAAGGGTTAGTTCGTTGAACAATGAATGATTTTGGATAAGAAAGACTAAGCACCAAAAGCACAGTCTTCCCTAGTTTTTTTTCTTAATTATTCAATTGTATAATCTTTACGCTAATTTTATTTCTCGGAACAAGTAAGAAATTATGAACTTTTACAAATAGTATTGTAAATATGTTACATATAAGTAATAAGTAAACATAAAAGTAAATAACAAAGAATTTTATTATTTATTGGGTCAGGACGAGAATTTTTCTCGGGATCAGGACGGGTGCTCGAAAATGTCCGAGATTCTCCTATGACGAATCGTTTTTTTCACGCCATCTTCTGTTTCTGTTTTTTCTTTTTTACTTTTCCACCACGTTTTGCTTTATCGTTTTATTGTTTTCCATTTGAAATCTTTGGTCGCCAGATGTTGGAGTTTTCAACCGTCAGGTTTATCTGCTGCCCAAGCCACTTCTAAGTCGATGGTCCAGGTCATTTTTTATGATGCTTTGTCTGTTTTTCCTAATTTTTCCGTTTACCCTCATCCATCTTCGACTATCTCTTTGTTCTCTCTTCTTTTCCATGTTCTTCGAAATTTCGGATTTTCAGGATTAGTCAGTAAGTGCTAAGCCGACCTACGCGAAGGGTCTCTTTGTCATGACCGTAAGTTGAGTTGATTGTAACGCACGTGTCATTTTGTATCGCTAAAACCTTCCGCACATTAAATGGAGTGGACGAAAAACTTCGTTTATAATTATATTTCACCTTTACCCATTCCTTCTCACTTAAAAAAATTCGGGGGTAAAAATTATATTTTATGTCTTCGTGTGAAAAGGCTAATTATTACTTATTTGCTATATTATTTCCGCCTCATTTTCCAACCATTAAATAATTAAAAATGAGAATAAATGAATAAATTTTATAATGTGATTTGCGAGAGTGTTTAAATCTCTTGGAGGAATTTAGAACATTTTCAGGCATCTTGACATAATCGAAAAACCCGAACATCGTCAAGAATCTTAACATTTTCTTGAACCCGTCTCGATCATCGGCTTCTCGATATTTTCGGGTTCTCCCACACCTCTATTAATTCAGATAACATAATAAATAATTTAAAGTGTAGTCAGAAATTCTATAAAAGAGGTGCTTACCGTCTGACGTGATGCAGGCACATTTACATCGTGATGGAATACTGCGACGGTGGTGATTTATCAAGTTTCATAAAGAAGAAACATCAGCTACCCGAACAAATTTGTCGTCAATTTTTGCAACAACTCGCACTCGCTCTAAGGTATCTACGTAATAACAACGTCTCTCATATGGATTTAAAGCCGCAAAACTTGTTGCTAATGAGGCAGCCACGATTAACATTAAAAGTTGGAGGTTCGTCTTGCGTTTCATTCGTCTTATATCTTTTTTCTTTCATACATTCTGTCGGTCGACTTGCCACGCAAGCAATTGGACGAATTTCTATATTTACAGATTTCGGTTTTGCGCAACACATTTCGAGTTCGGAACAGAAATTTGCGATTCGTGGCTCTCCACTTTATATGGCGCCGGAAATTTTATTGAAACGCAAGTATGATGCTCGCGTCGATTTGTGGAGCGTCGGCGTAATCATGTACGAATGTCTCTTCGGCAGGGCGCCGTATTCTAGCGGTAGTTTTCAGGAGTTGGCTGAAAAAATTAAAGACTGCAAGCCCATAGAGGTGATTTACATTGTTAATTTGCTTGTTGTATCTACTGCAATACGTTCTCGAATACGTAATTCGAATATGCATAATCCATGTAGTAGTTTCTTGTCCTTTGTTGCCTTTACTGTCTTATTTTGTGAATAAATAATATATTTCGTATCAGATTAATTTGCTTGGTTATACTTACGGCTATAGTAAAGACGAGATAAAAAGGTTCCAAGAGTCTGTGTTTCCCGTTAGCAATGTATCGTTACATAGACGTTTATGAGCAATATCTAACATCAGTAAATTGCAATTTATGTTATAGAGTATCAACATTTTTATGATTACAATGAATGGCGTATTATATACGTTCGATTATTCTCCTATCTTCGCATTTATAGTTCTTAAGAAGAGATATAAATAATTTCTTATCAGACATAAAAATACATTCTTCTATGATGGTAACATTGATAGCTTCAAAATGGATTAGAGATATCGTACAAACATTAAGAGTAAGAATAATTAGAAGTACTATATTTTTCATAAAGCAGTGTGAGCCTGCTTTCTAGTCTACTCTGTTTGATATAACACATGTATTTACATGCACGTATACAGGGTACCCCGCGTAACATTTTTCACAATTTGTCAAGTACTTGCGATAATCTGACAAAAAAATATCTTATACGAAAGTTGGTCAGTTTTCGATTGGCTATACATTGCGATAAGAAGAGTTCGAAAAATTCATTTTCGATAATTGTCAAAGTCACCTTCATTTTCTTTTAAATAGTACTTTGTATGACTTCGGATGACATTGAAATCAAATAAATAAAGGTTTCAACAAAAAATGACGTCCTGCTTGAATGTGTGACACTCTTTCTTTGTTGTTGTTGATTCATCACGTTTAGTTTAACGTGAAATGGAGATCAATGAATCACTGATTTCCTAAACGAGGTGTAAGAAAGTAAATCAATTTTTCTCATATCGATATATTTCAATATTCACAACTTACATAAAACGTTCTACTGTAATGCAGTTTGTTTGTTCCGGAACTTGCCCGTTCGACGCGAGAATTCGACTCGAAAATTTGTACTGAGATGTTGCTCTCATGAAGTCGAGAGCTGTTGTGCGTCTATTGGTTGACCGAGAGCTGCTTTTATATCTAAAAACGATGCCAGAACTTAGCCACTAAAAAAACAGAGTTGAACAGGTAATGACTACCTGGTATTCCTTGCGGTCCGAATTATCTCTCGGAAACTTGTGAAAACCCAAGCGGCTTAAAAAATTTTAGTGCTATTTCCCGAATAATAGAATCATAATTTTTCGCAAGCCCATGGTCATTACCAACCGCCATATAGCTGTCAAACCCTTGTTACGACAAACGTGCCAGTCAGCAGCTGCGTAGATGTAGAAATTCTTGTAGAACTTAACAGTTGTGAATTGCCGAAAATAGATAAGTTTCTAGTAATACGACATTTACTCCTGAATTAAATGTAACTTCGAATTTTAATAATAAATACAAGTTATTATCACACATTTAAGCAGATTGTCATTTTTTGTTGGAATCTTCTTTTCTTTGACTTCAAAGTCATCCGAAGGTCATGGTATACTAGATCATTGAATTCGTATTGATACTGTTAAGTCAAAAATAAAGAGTGCCATTTAAAAAAAAATAAAGGTGACCTTGACGATTATCGAAAAAGAAATTTTTGTATCGCAGTGTATAGCCAATCGAAAACTGATCAACTTCTGTATAAAATATTTTTTGTCAGATTATCGCTAGTTCTTGAAAAATTGTGAAAAGCGTTACGTGGGACACCCTGTATAAACATAGATTTTAATCTTTTGTTCCTGTATTTATATTATCTTGGAACTTTTTTGTTCACTAAGACATTATCTGCCTATATCTTATTTATAATATATTTATACACATAAACTATGTGTGTACATGTATACATATATACAGCCATGTACCAAATAATTATAGTCCTATAAAGAAATATGAAATTTACACAGTCAGTACTGTAGGTACATACCTGCTTATATTTTTGCTTTCAAATACAATAGGATTTGGCATATAGCGTACGTAAATATGTATATATTATTATACATATGCATATAATAGAAAATATCTATATAAATGTGCTTTTTCTTATATCAATAATCAGAAATTGTGTAAAGTTTCTTTAAACTTCGACGTTTTTCCTAAGAGAAATTGTATTTCTTCACTTTAAAACAATATTTCCACTATTAAATATCGTGAAATGACAGTTACCGAAGGGGCCACACGTGTCGCACGACTGCAAAGACTTGCTGATGTCCTTATTGAGACACGACCCTGATCAAAGGATAACGTTCGATGAATTTTTCGCTCATGATTTCCTGGATTTGGCTCATGCGCCGACAAAGGAAAATTATGACAAGGCGGTCGAGATAATTCAGAAGGCCGTGAAAATGGACGCGGAGAAAAATGCGAAGGAAGCGTTTCATTTGTACTGCGAGGCCCTTAGATATTTTATTCCTATTCTCACAAGTAAGAAAAAGTATACTCGAATAATGTACATAAATAGTCACTAGGACGTTACATGGGAACCTCGTAGGGAGTGGATATTGTGAAAAGTTATACATTCCCGTTGTCCCATTACTTTAACAGGTGAGACTGATCCAAAACGAGAAGAAAGTTTAAGATTGCGCATAAATGATTATATTAACAGAGCAGAAGTACTGAAAGCGTCGTGTACAAATAATGATAAGGACAAAAATAAATGTGTAGAACAAGAGCATAAAGGAAATTGTCGGAATGTTCAAGGGGTACCGTCCTTAAGTCGAAGTCCGACACTAGCTTATCACGAACTACGTTTGTATTAAAATTTTTCACATGTAATAATCGTTTTAGATATATCAACGAAAGTAGGAGATAGTGAAAAATTATTACATTCGTATCTACTGAATTTCATTACTTTTACGTATTAAATTTATTTCTCGTTAGGAACGCTTAGCAAAAGCACGACCAGTATGCCGGATGCGTTAGAAATAGGGGATATCGCTGAACTTTATCTTGCCGAGGGAAAATACGCGCTTGCATTAGAAAAATTTCAAGCGTGTCTAGGAATACTCGTGCCCCTGCTAAGAAAGGAACCGCCTGGTCGAAGAAGAGACTTATTACATAAACAGGTGATGAATCATTACTATCATCAATGCCAATTTATTAATTTACTTGGTCGGTTCTCTTAATTACAATAAAGAAACAATCGGATACGAATAAATTAATATGCAACAGTGTAATAAAAATTCTACCTTGACCGAGATATGAGTGTATCTGGTACAAAAAAAGAACTGTTTTGTTCAAAGAAAAGTTCTCTACTTAAAGTACCATCACCACTACTCTAATAGTGAAATATGCATTTTTAGTACTGACAGTCACAAATACGAACTACTAAAAACTTGATCAGAAGTACGAATATAACTTTGATTTGAGTATTTTTTACTGTTTCTTTAAAACATTAATAGCTCCTAAATAGAATTTCAATTTCGAAATGAGAGTCTGATGAATTTTCTCTGTTCCGATCTTAATTGAATTTCACGTTCTTATTTTTGATATCCCTTTTCAATCGATCTGAAGATTTTAATTCCGGCCGTGTGCATCGCTCTGTATACTTTTATAAAAGTATATTCATTTCACTGTTTTACAACGTATACGCGTAACTAAAAGCAGAAACCTTTTTAATTATTATTCAAGTTAAAAATAAAAAAGTATAATAATTAAAGTTTTATTTAATTTTGTCGGATTGCGCGTTGCCTGTGTGAATGTTATATTCATTAGTACAAACAAAAATGATTTCTATGAACTTAAATTCATTTT
The DNA here is from genome assembly GCF_001652005.2 of Ceratina calcarata. Lineage (NCBI taxonomy): Eukaryota > Metazoa > Arthropoda > Insecta > Hymenoptera > Apidae > Ceratina > Ceratina calcarata. The sequence continues at coordinate 12,242 of NW_017148003.1, read as the reverse complement.
ATATTTTCCAATATATGAAATTTCACTTTATTTCATCGATTTTCATAAAAATGCTACACGTGTTTCGGTAATAATTGAAACCAATTCGTTTTACGCTTATACATTAACTGACATTATAATATACGCAGAACTACATATCAGTTATACGAAAAGGATGCAGTACATGTGATTAGATTAGGTCAACTCAATAATTTATTCATAATTAATAATCTAGTGTGAGCATATTACATAAAAAAAAATACATGATATGTATAAACAGTATGCATAAATAGTAATTTATTATTTAATCATTGATATTTTACCAAATACAACTGACCATAGGTTACTCATATTCGATGTCCCATAATGTAATCACATAAGATAAATGTATAGTCAAAAATTTGTAACGATACAA
>NW_017148003.1:0-11428 GCF_001652005.2 Ceratina calcarata | reverse complement strand
TTTGACAAATACGATATTTTTTATAATATAAATACACACGTACTGTGTAATATGTAGTTTTCACATCTATTTGTACATCCGTACAGAAGTAATATAAAAATATTATTCCTTGCAAATTGAGGAGCTCGATCATAAGAATTTAACTTAAAATTTAATTCTAAATATTTATTGCTTAGATTTAATCCATTCGAACCCGGTATAAATTATATATTATCCATCTTCTGTATCATTTTCAACAAGGCAAGAACTGCTAGAAACATTACATAAACTGTTTGTATTATCTTAGCAACGTTTCGTTTATATTATTCTTCATCTGAAATATGTATGTATGTATGTATGTATGTATGTATGTATGTATGTATGTATGTACACTTCGTGTCAAGGATATTTAGTTTGCCCTTGACATTTCAGAGAAATAATAGTTGTAAAACTTATTTACATACAAAGACATGATATGAAAAAATGTTAAACAATATATGTATAAATTACAATACGTGAAATTTGCAATGAAAAAAAGAAGCATCTCATTTTCGCAAAGAAAATATATAAACCATGAAACGGAACGCGAGGGCGCGAGTATCGTTGCGCGTCGCCCTTACGACTTCCGGTAAAACCACGTGACCCAGCTAACGGCCGCTGTTGCCCTGAAGCGTCATGGAAAATTCCCATTCCCGAGCGGCAGACCCCTCCTCCCTCGCTATGTACATACCCCCTGTCCACTCCCACCCCGTCGAATTCCCCACTATGGTGTTGTCAGGTACTTATGTACAACCCCCACTACCGTGCAAAATTCTCATTCCCCCACCACTCGTGCGGCGGTACCGGATGTACGGCAACGTCGCAACCGTTAAGTACATAAGGACGGGTAGAAGGGGGACGAAGGGGGAGTACGAGAAAGAACTGGCAACGTGTAGCACATTCAAATCTGGACGGAACCCGGTCGGCCTCTCGGTTCACCTCCGCACAAAACAGCAGAAAACGCGGGCCGCGAAAGAGAGGATCGACGTGTACATTAAGGGGAACGGTTAATCGGCGATCATCCCGTGTGTACCGTTCCAGGATCGTTTGTGTATTTTATCGTGTAGCAGCCTCACTGTCAAGTACAGGCACCAAATAGACTCGTAGCGAAGAGGCGCAACATTTCGCGGCGCCCTCGTGCGACGACCCTTTCGCTTTCCCCCCGTAAGTGTGAATTTAACGCGCGCGCGTACAACGCAGTTTAATGTAAATGTCACGGGAACGTAGGGGTAGCGTGGCCGTGTGGCGGAAGTGTTGTCTCGTGTTGTGGAAGTATGTGCATGGACATTCAGGTTAACGAGAAGAAGAAGAAGATGAGCGACAGGAGCATCGACGAAGACGTACAAATCGTGGAAGCCCGAGTTACTAGAGGTAAGTTTTTGAGGTTATGGGTGGCGGCAGCGGTCGCGGCGGCGGCGACAGCAGACTCGCGCCGTATCGTTATACACCATCCCCTTCCCTCTTCCCTCTCAGCCCCGTTCTACGACCGCCTCTTTCGCTCGCACTATCTCTCCTCCACTTTCGTTCATCAGTATTCCTCTCTCGTTAAAGACACTCATTCGATCCCTTTCCATCCTTCGCCGTGTTTCTCACGCGATTTCCTACAGCGTCCAATCACGTTACCCTTACCGTGCTGCATCAGTCCTTAGTGTTTTGTGCGTCGAAGGCACAATATCTACATCGTGCTTTCTGTTTTCTACGAATCGTGCCTCGTGCAGGCTCGGCGAAACGTGGTTCCCTGATACGACTACCTGTCAACATCTTGTCAGTTTACTAGTCTAACAGCGACACGTGCTGTTGTCTAAATACTTTTTTACTCATAAAATACGTTCACTATTAATTGTTTTGATTACACACTAATTATGCCCGTGGTTTATAGTGACTTATTTACTTTTTTATTTCCTAAAATAATTAATCTTTGATGAATGTTGTGATTGTAATACATATACCATTGATCTTAACCACAGGCTGAATCATATAAATCATGAGACATTTATTAATTTCTGTATGATTTACCCTCTGAGGCTTCGCCTGTATCTATGTTTCTTCATATCTACGTTTCCAGTTATTCACTTTAATTATATTATCGAAATTAATTTTTATATGGTTAGGATATTATAAGTGTTCACTTTATGTACCAGTAGCGTATTATTTTATTTAAATATAATCGGTGACACAAGTATTGGGATACTTATTGAAACAAGATAACTTGTTTAATATTGAATCAAGCAATTTATTTTTCTTGAATATGCTAGACTAGAAGGCTTAGTTTACCAGATAGTGTGTAGAAAACATTTTAAAAATTGTCATTGGTCGGAATCACGAAGAGAAGGTAGTAATGGTAATGATTTTTAACTTTCTTATCCATGTCTAATAAACATTTAAAACATACTTTTCTATATTTATGTGCGTTATACACAGGTATGTGCAAACTTTCATCTGAATCGATTAAAGCATAAAAAAGTTAGAGCTATTGAAATATGAATAGCTTTCAATTTAGTCCAATAATAGAGCGAAAGTTGTCCAAAGCTACGATTTCCTTCATTTTTAATCGGTTGCAGTCCATAACAGTACTATCCAAAACTGTGGACACGTGTGCGCATAACGCACTTAAATTTACAAAAAGTATGTTTTAAATTTTTAACACAGACCCAAAAATTGTAATCTTTAGTTTTATCTTGGCGGTTCTGATCCTAATAGCAATGAGAAAGAATTCTTACACATTATCTCAAACATTTTGACGTCTAAAAAAAATTGTTAACTAAAGTAAAATTAGTTATTAAGACGTTATCACTATTTTAAGAGGTGTCCAATATCCCAATATGTATTTTTATAACCGACTGTATATTAGCTGTATTTACATGTACTTGCAGACTGACGTTAGCGTACAGAGTTAATGAAAAAACGGAACATAATACTTCAGTTTGGTCGAACACTTCTGCACAATGATTTATTTAAAAATTAAGGTCTTGGTAAAGTTTTATATTGGTAAATATATACCGATAAATACATATTGATTACAATTTGATGTTTCCGCATAATAAACCTTTAATGATGAGCATTAATTGCAATACACTTGAAGTCATGATCAATGAAAGGATGTTAATCCACATTTCACTTTATCTGCGTGTGCTTGCAGAGGATGACGTCACAGTTTATTTAAAGCAAACGGTAAGATGATCCTGGCAATATCGTAGATATTTTTTTTTAGAAAGAAACTGTGTAATAAATATTTAAATTAGAGAAGCATACGGTATGCAGCCTCATAAAGTTAAAATGCAACCAGCTTAATAACTATCCACATACATTAAGTTTTTTATTAAAAGTTTTTCACATCAATGAAGAAGATAGTGAAATATGAAATATCTTTCCTGAATATCGAAGGTATTTATCTCACACGTGAAAATCAAATTCAGGTTTCTTGCCTATTTGTATGTATTGATCATTTCTTTTCTTTTTTCATATAATTTTTACACAAAGTTAGAATTTATTTGACTCTTATTGTTAGACAATCAGAATTTTCTAATGATAATAAGTACTACTGTCATCATATTGTATGTAAATATAACGCATTAGGGTTAATTACAGCTGTGTATCATTTTGTCATTTATACATAGACTTACTTGGTGAAAGTATGTGTTGGTAATTTTGCCATAAATGCAATAGAACAACCGCTTAAATTACGAGATATTTTGAGGACATACATAATACAATTATAATCCATTCGAAGCGAGAAAATTTGCAAAAATATATTCTATTGTGTCTCGTGAAATGATCGGTGATAAAACACGTATACTTTTATACACGCTAATGTCCATTTTAGTTGATTTACATCTATGTACGAGTCGTGTAACGTGGATGCCAGGCTCGCTCCACCGACAGCTCGCCTGTTTGCTCCACCGCGCCGCGCCGCGCCGGTACATATATGCAAAGGCAACTATATGTATTCCCTATATATGAGAGCGAGAGTCTGGGAGGGAAACATGTGCAGGCGTGGTATATAATATACCCGGCTCGTATGTACTACATAAGAGCCAAGGAATGATGTAACAAAGAGGTAGTTTCACGAAGTTTGCCGAGGATACCCGAGTCCGGCAGCTTCGGTCATTTGTATGCGTGCCCGTATATTACGGGACGCACACCAGGAAACTCGTCAGCTGCTACGAGCACACGACGCCATATGCAATTCTACTGAGTTGCGCAAAAAAATTGCATCTACGGAAATGATAGAGCAGATTTAGTTCATCTTTTTCAATGCGATTGATTTATTCATGTATATATGTATTTCTGTAAAATATTCATCATTCATCTGCTATGAAACATTTATAACGTGCAAACGACCTTCGTACCGTCTGCCTTATCGCGATTAAAGGAAACACATTTCATATAAACGTATCCGGGTATACAATATTTCATTATGTTACGTAATATGGATGTGCTCTGGTGATTTCGTCATTGAATAAAACGTAATAAGAAATACGTTGCTAATACGAAGAAAAAAGATATTGTTAATGGAGGATGGCGAATGCTAGAGGGATAGAAAGAGACAATGCAGTTATGGCAAAGAGAATGGATAGATTGGTAGAGAGCACATCCGGTTCAACGCTATGTTGTTCTTTAGTAATCTCTTCCCCCTCCATTCCCTACTGTTTCCCCACCCCGCGGCGGTGCCATCGCTTGGCATAGCAACAGCAGCAATAGAGGGCTACTATAAATAGATCACTACGGTCTTCCAGTGTTGCCAAAGCGACTGGCCCAATGTACGCTGCAGAAGAAATCGGACCAGTCAAGGCCAAGTCGGCCCTCTTGTACTGACAACGTCGCGCAATTGGAAGGAATAGCATTGATTATACATTTTAAATACAAAACGCTTTAAATGGAAAAGAGAATGAAAAACTAACTTCATATTTCTACTATTTAAATTAACGTATATTACTTAAAAGGCAAAAATATTTTTTACGCATAGAGAAAGTTTATCTATTTATTTGAAACTGTACGTTTGTCATATTTATATAATAACAATAAGTATTCATTTATACTGTTCCTATTGTTTTCCCGTTTTTCTTTTTTAAAGTATCGATTTAATAATACTGCTTTTTTCTACGTCGTTCAGTCGTATGTGCGACTGAAAAATGGAAAAAAGAGACGAAGTGGGCGTGCCCGCATAGTTGAGAGAGCGGCAACATCGCGGTCATAAATCATGATTAAAATAATAAGTATAATACATATGTAGTACATAGGCGGTTGTCCGGTATATGTATATAGCTGCGCAGAGGCAGAGACAGCGACGCACGTCCGCCTGTGTTTTGCGCAGCTTCGATTCCCCCACTACTGTTATTTACTTCCCTCCCACTACCGTACGAAATCGCACGGGTAAGTTCCAGGAGTACTCGGTGGGGATGAAACGCGAGCGTTAGAGGAGGGAAGGGCACCTGAAACCACGACTATATACCCCCGCGTACGTTTACCAATCTTGGCACTTTGCCTGAAAGAGCATATCGACCGTGCAACGTTGTCACATCGTCTGCGCGATCTTACGCGCTGGCCCTGGCCACTCTTTGAGCGGTATGTACCTAGCTGCTGCAGCCGATCCATAGTACACGATGCGAAATCCGACTGAGGGATACAGTTCACCTATTTATACATGATTCAGTGAAGAATTCAGGAGAAAAATCTGATTATTCTTCGACCAAAGTGAAATAAAAAAACCTATTATTAAAACAGCAGTAAAAATAAAGATACGAGATTTTTTCGTGCAGTTGTATAATTGTTATGGGATGATCTCAATGATTTATTATTGATATCGTATATGCTGCAGAAAAGAAATGTGAAATTGGGTTCATTAGATGAGACACATACTTATAAGCGAAATTTAATTTCTCGTATCCATTGTACATATATTTATATGCATACGTGAGTTACACATTAGAACTTATATGTATGATTATATTTCTATTTTTGCCCTTAAAAATATATTAAGATTGAAAAGCTCGATTACATAACAACGCGAATACTGTTATATATTTGTAAATATACATTTTAAACCACTTCTTTGAACATGTTCTATTAATGTGGAAATCTTATTTAAAGACCTCGTAAGTTTCGCTCAAATATTATCGAGAATATATTTATACCTTCAACTTGATTTTATAAGTACATACTTAATGTAATTAATATTATTAAAAATCGATTTTTGATAAAGCTGTATGTTTATGTATGAAACAAAAACATAATACGGAGTGACAATCGTATAACATGTGACAGGCATGCGTATTAACGTAGCGTATAAAGATTTTTTCGGTATTCACATGTTTATTCATGACAAAAGTAATAAACTAAAATGATATGACGTGTAAGTACATTAGCATATTTTTTAATAACTTCGAAAAATTATGTTGCAATATAATTATTTCCGTTTCGTAAATTTTTAGATCCGATGTCATTTCTGAAATCTAATTTATGTTGGAAGCACAAAATTAAGTACGTCTTTCACTTGTCACTGTTCGGCTTCGACTAAAGACCACTACCGTCACGCAACGCTCTTATATAGGTACCGCTCTGTATTGGATATCAAAGTATGTTGACATACTGAAATTAGTATATTCCTATGCATATCATAAAATACCTGCTTACAGTAAAATAATTAATGAATATTCTTCGGGATTATAAGAATAACTTAAATAGTTAGAGAAAATTCTTGCCTAATATTTTCGATAACAATTAATTTCAATGTTCGTAATTTGTAATTTTTACGTTTATTCAAATTATCAGCGCATGCGTAAAATTTATTTTATATGCAAACGAATTCCATTTAATTAATAATGTTAAGTCTGACGGATAGATGGCAGTAGTTATCAGGAAGAGAGTTGATCCCTCTTTACCCAAAACAGCCCTTCGTGCCTAATTCTAATTCAAATTCACAATTAGAACAGCCAAAAACGATTCGACCTTCAACAAATAATACTATAATAGATTGTTAGTATGCTAAATTGAAGTCTTCTTTTAAACGCACTGATGTTTCTTATTTGTGAGCAGTATTTTATAGAAATAAGAAAAATCAGTCATTATTCTATAAATTGCAATGTTTTATAATTCACGATATAACATAGTCTATCAGTTATTTAGAAAACTGCAGTTTAATATTGGCAAGGTGAAAATCGAATGATCAGTCGAATGACTTGAATGTAATGGTGAATAGTAAATAGATTCCTAAAAATGGAAGGTTAAACTTGATTATGTGGCGATGTATCGTGGAGGACGATACTGACACATAAGTGAAGTACCTAGCGGTACAGTCCGTGTGGAAAACTAAACGCGTACAGTTGTAGTCTGTATGATTCGTGGTCGGCTAGACCGCGGAATGCCTAGTGTCCCGTGCAGCTGCAGCCAGACAGCTCGATGATACGGCATGGCCTACTCAGCGGCCTGAAATCGAAGATTTACAGAGGCCAAATCCGCGTGTAATGGCGCTATTCTCGACTGAGAACACCTTAATCCACGGCAGCGCATCGCCGGGGTCCAGAGGTACGCCCGTTCAAAAAACATGTACGTGGTCAGTGTCAACGACGTCATCTACGTACGCTTATGTACGGTATATCTACCCTTCGACGTATCTCTCGAGAATCGAGACTGAACGTGGTGAACTCTTTTCCCGCCATCTGCTATAATAGTACTAACCAGGCAAAGTGAAATGTCGAGGGAAAGCGTGAAAACAGCGAGTCGAAGAGAATCGAGACAAGGATAACTTTTCTGTCTTGAGCACCGTTCTTCCCGTCGTGTAACATGGTCGTATGTCGTCTCATCCACAGTGCACGGTGCACATCGATAGACGCACTGCATATAACCTCTTCGGTTGACTCGCGTTCTCCTTCATTCATCGATATGTGATTTCGACTAAGTTATAAAATACCGTTGACCGTCGAAAATGAGGAACGACATCACAGACATGCACACGGCGAACGCTGATAGCAGTACGGATGCCATATGGCTCGAGAAAAGGAGTCCGTCGCGGACGGCGCCCGATCAAGTATTATTCAGTATGTTTCAACTGCATCTTTCTATTACGAATGAAAGATGTTGCTTTTTGGCGAAACTCAGTGTATCGAGCTTCGTCTAAACAGTTTTTATTTTCTACACGTGCGCGTGTTCTTGATTAGTCTCTTGTTTTCATTAGCAATCGATATTGATTAAAAAGACCGCGGGAATATTTTTCTTTTACATTGAGAAAACTTATTTCGTTAGAAATGAAATGCTCCGTAATCCATTTTAAGGGTCTCCACGAAGTAAATGGAATATTTACCTTATCGACGATTAAAATGTGATTAATTTAAATCGATTCACCAATTAATATTAAATAAGTGTCACGTGTTTTTGACATTTTATGAATTTATGAGTTAAAACTTATATTACCCTTAAAATCAATCACGTTTTCTGTGATTTTCTCAATAATTTCTGTTCAGAAATCTGATTAGGTTTGTCTGAAAATTATATAAATTATTAATAAGAATCGTGTTGTGTGTGATTATTTTTCCTTCACTAATTAATTTAGTTGAAATATTTGATTGCAAATAAAAAACTGGCAAGAAAATATATTAACTGTGATCGTGTGAGATACTCCAGAAATAATACGAGTTAAACAATTCAGAATAAAAGAAACTAATAGTTGTGATATTAGTGGATTGTTGTGCCGAATATTGTCACCTATATACCACTCGTGCGCATTGATTTGAAACACGTGCTGCTAGTACAACGTAAATTGACACTAACCAAATTTCACGGAACGTAACAAAATATTCCGTTGTATCCACAGAAATGGACTGTACCATGATTCACAATCGAAGTAATTAGTAATCATAATGAAACGTGATTCTTATGGAACATTTGTGGTGATAATGATAAGAAATAATTGCTCGAAATCATCACCGTCTGTCATGTTTATGTACGATGTAATTGTATACTACAATATTAACACGCGATATCCATCCTCCCGCGTTTTCGTCCGTTGATTATTGATTCTAAGTTTTACTGATGTAATAGCTTTAAACAGAAATCGTTTTATTTTTATTTCATATTACAGAATATCTTGTTTATAAATTGTCGAAAAATGAATTGGAATTAGCAACAGTAGCTTTTCTGTACAAGTGATACGTATTTGATTTACATAAATATATGTGTACTATGTAGCACTATGTTCGTTTATAGAACGAACTTGTTAATTGTAATGTACAATATATTAATGATATCTGTTGTTTTTAACGTAGAATTTATAAGTGATTAATATACAAAGATAATTTCATACCGAGTAACATGTAACGAGGGAATTATAAATCAGATCCTTTAAAAATTTCTTGCTTAATTATAGAAGAAGAATTCATATAAAAGATTATTTTTTCATTATTGTTAAGTACAGATTTATGTTATACATAAAATGAACGTTTATTTCGCAGATAATTGCGATAAGAAATAATAGGAATATTCGTTGTATTTTGCAGGTCTTGAAAAAGTCGTTGTCAAAGAGGAACTTCCCGATGAAGCGGAAATCCGAGAATTGGCTGCCAAAATGGTGGAAGCAAACAAGGCGAAAATGGTTTATGGTACACAGGGAGTCCAGCCACAGCAAAGACCTCCGCAATGTCTCGTCTCGCAACCTAGTATTATAGGATATCTAAATAAACGACCAGCAGATTCGTCGACTACCGTAGCAGCGAAATCACCACCAGCGGAAGGGAAACTACCGCCGGACGACGAGAGTCAAAGGGGCAGATTCGGATGGACAAGTTTCGACGATTGTTACATACCATATATATTCCGCTCCGGTGAGAAGTACTGCGCTGTACGGATCTTAGAATCTAAGTTGTTACACAAGTACCTGAGTTACCTGCACTCGGACATCTACAGTTGTACGTGTATAAGGAGTTATTATATTACGGAAGCGGAGAGTAAATTGTTCACCGAAATAAACGCGAAACACTGCGAGAATCAATTCGGAAGAGAGCAGTTTACATGTAAAGACTTAGTGGTCCGATTGTCGGACGCGAAAGAGTTTTATACGTTTCTTGATGTGTGTTATACGAAGTTGACAGCAGGCACGAATCCCAACGTCTCGAACGGCGGGAAACCCGAGAAATGTGGGTTCATACGAATAAATAAGGAATCTGTAGTTCCTTATACGGTGAAGGACGGTCTTCAATACGTTCCCCTCTTTTATTTCGAGGGCGAGACCGAGAATCTTAAGTTGAAAGCCGAGAAGTTAGAAGGTTGGGACTTGTCGTATTTGAAATTTTGTTGCAAAGTACAGGGTATCCGTAACGAACTGTTCGCGAGTGAAACGTGCTCGGTGATTAGTTTGAACGACATTAAAAGTTACTTCCCTCCGGGAACTGGATTCGAGGATTACTGGCCGACCAAAGTGATGGACTCTCAGTTGTTAGTGAATAGTAAAGGTGGTGGTAGCGGTGGCGGTTGGACGAAACAGCCTCCTACACCGCCAGCGAGCAAACCGCAAAATAACGTACAAAATAATGTGAATAAACCGGTAGTTAATGCACGTGCTACCCCTCTTCATAATATACTACCACGTGGATCTGTCGCGAACACGCCGCAAATACAGCAACGCGTTAGTCAACCTAGGCCTGTCGCAACGACCCACCCTGCGCATTCCTCACCGACGGCACTTTCTTCGGGCAGATCGAACATCGTCACACAACCGATGTTGAACACGGTGCAAAATGTTAACGGAGGATGGGCAGGTCTCGTCGGTGGGCAACCCACCTTCCAGACGGCACTTGTCTCTCAACCTAATTCCATCATACGAACGTCTTCATCATTGAACATGCACAGTGTATGTTAATTTCAAGAATATTTTTGTTTAATCTTCATAACATTCTTCTCATAAGAAAAGAACCAAGAAACGAAATTGTATTTACATATATATATCACATTCGTTTATTCTAGCCAATATCTACGCAACCAAAAACGTATTCTCAACAATCCAGGAGTAGAGGGGGTGGTAACAATGCAACAGCTCAGTATCCTGGAGTATATCCAGTTACCACTATGCAAAGTATTACTCAACCACCCCCTCTGATCAGAGCAACAGTCCATTCCAGTCAACCTAATCTTGGGTTAGTAACAACAACTTTTTTTTATATCAATAACTTCTAATACATATCTATATATATGTATATGTTTTCATTTTTTTAATAAAATGAAGCTTCAGAATATTCAGGAAAATTTTATTATTTTTTAAATTAAGTGTTTCTTTTTCTTACACCAGCATTGTTAATACTTCGTGCTTGCTTTCAATTTTTAGTAATTGAGCACAATAAATTATATATTAGATGTGAGTCCAACGATAAAAGTCACATTACGAAAGATCCTTATTAAATATACACGTTTATTAAGTACTGCA
>NW_017148002.1:0-284 GCF_001652005.2 Ceratina calcarata | reverse complement strand
TGTCCGGTGCATCCTCCTGCGTCTCGGCATACCGGTATCGGCCCGGGACCCCGGTTGCAGTTGTAGGCCCACCGAGATTTTCGTATAAGGAAATTATCAAGCACCAAAGTGGCACGACGTGTTCGTCAAAGGGCTCTCTGCGTGGTCATACCGCAGTGAACGAGCGAAACGGCCAACAGAAAATCCGGAGTATTTACAACACTCCGGATTATCCAAGGACTCGTTTTGAGATACGAAGTTCGGCACGAGGAAACGAGTTGTTCTCTTCTCGTGTCGATAGAATT
>NW_017148001.1:0-284 GCF_001652005.2 Ceratina calcarata | reverse complement strand
CAGGCCGTCCCGTTCAAACGGTCCGCGTCCGCCATTTTGTGTATGAGCCGCTCATGTCCATTGGGATTTAGAAAAGAGAACGAGTGGAGGCATGCACGCTGTCGCTTTCATTAACAATTGAGTTCAACTGGGGAGCAGGAGTCTAGTTGCTCTTAAACGGGGTAAGTTTGAACTATAACTACTTAGTATTTAATACTTTCTGTGCATTCGTAATAGTAGTGCAAATTCGGTAGATCGATATATTTTATTGACGGTGTCTGAGAATCTTGGTTAGGGAACCACGT
>NW_017148000.1:0-284 GCF_001652005.2 Ceratina calcarata | reverse complement strand
GAGACTTTAGATTGTTGGCAATCGAGGCATTCTTTGCACCAACGAGATATATCTCAATGCATGTTCGGCCAAACGTATCTTTGACGTACCAAACTATCGGTAGTCTTGGTACCTGGATGCGCTGGAGAATAGATGGAAAATGCGTTTACGCAGAGAAACGGGGATATACGGGCGTATTAGGTACCACGGAAAGTTCGTGTCGTTTTTTCCTTAAAAATAGAATACAAATCTTTTGTTCAAAGGAGTTTATTTAATCTATTATGTATTGACCATTTTGATCGATG
>NW_017147999.1:0-284 GCF_001652005.2 Ceratina calcarata | reverse complement strand
TGCTAGCATGTTGAATTTGTTATTATAGATTCCTATTACTATTAAAAAGTTACCTATAAAATTTTAAATCAATTTATGGGTTTTTGAAAAATTATGGTGACTTAAAATTTGCATGTACTCTTATGGTAATCAGCAATATCCCAAAGAAAACTTTACTTTGATCTGGAAAATAACCTAGAAAAAACAGTGATAAACTCTTCAAAAAAGATCATATCGAATCGACAGTGTTTTATGAAAAAATTTCTAAAAACATAATCATCATTCATGGACTTTAAAGAAAGTTA
>NW_017147998.1:0-284 GCF_001652005.2 Ceratina calcarata | reverse complement strand
ATTTGATTATCCCAAGTGTAGGTATAAAAAGAAGTTTTATAATACTATTGCATTTTCTTTATTAACATTTAAATGAGCAACCGTATATTAAATAAATAAGATGATTTTTTACAGAGATCCCATGTTTTATTCTTATGTACCAGTTGAAGATTTTAAATGTCAAACAACATATTTATTACTTTTACATTAACCTTTTGACAGGAAATGATAAATTTGCCTGTGTGTGTATCAGCGTGCGGATAATTTTTCCCTCGGCCGAAAAGTGGGGACGACGCGATCATGGT
>NW_017147997.1:0-284 GCF_001652005.2 Ceratina calcarata | reverse complement strand
TACGAGATATCAAGTTCCGCGTCGTAAGACTGAGCAAATATATACGCATATCTTGTTATTTTATCGTGTACATATTGGAGGTGCTCACGCCTGAGTCCTGCCGATACCATCCTATTCCCGCTTATTCGTGTTAAATAAATAGACACAGGGGTACAATTCGAGGCTTTATTTCCGTCACTTTATACTTTTAATCTTCGTGTGTGCAGTCGTGATCCCATCACCGGGGGCTTGTTCCTGCGGAGTGGAACATTATTGCGCCGGCAGCGTGTAAACGCACGTGGACA
>NW_017147996.1:0-284 GCF_001652005.2 Ceratina calcarata | reverse complement strand
GAATAATGTAACGTAATATTTTTTTTTATGAAGGGTCGCAATGAAAGGGTCATTTTATAGAAATTTATGTATTTAATTAACAATAAGTTTAATATTTCTTATAAATGTTATGTACACAAATAAACATGTAGAAGATAAAAAAAATACAATTAATAATTTTTAAACGTAAATACAGGGCGGCTGCCGTAATAGGCCCCGCGGCCGCCCCCGTAGCTTGCGCGGCCGCCTCCGTAGCCTCCGTGGCTGTATAACAATTTCTATAGTAATTTCCGCATCTGGAAAAG
>NW_017147995.1:0-284 GCF_001652005.2 Ceratina calcarata | reverse complement strand
AATCGAGGCACGCGCCGAATTGAGCGACAAAATACGGCACGGAGGATCGTTGTCAATACGCGATTGACGTCACCGTCCAACCGTTAACGGATCGAGGAATTCGAATTTGAGTGTGCAGAGTGGGAAAAGGAATAAGTGCAAGTGAGAGAACGGATAGGCGCGATTCTTCTCTGCCACGCGCCGAGATCGATGCGCGCGCGTTAGAACGCCGATTCCGCCTGAGACTACGACGGATCGTCACGGTGTGATCATCGATAAGAAATAATCAGACTCGTGATAATACT
>NW_017147994.1:0-284 GCF_001652005.2 Ceratina calcarata | reverse complement strand
GAATGATCGCCAGTTTATTTCTCTTGAAAAATGACGAAACGCCAAGAGGAGCTACTCCGGGGGACGAGCGAGCTCCCTCGGTCTTCGATCGCGAAGTGTTAACGTTCTTTAAATTCGTATACACGCGGTAGGGCCCCGGGCGAAAAAGGGCAGGCCATGGGAAGCCAAAGAATAAAAAATGTATACGGGCAAAACCATCAATTAACCGCGTTCCTGATTTCATAAGCAGACGAAAGCGCGTGTCAGCGAGAAATCTTCATGGTTACGAGAGAACAAACAGAAGG
>NW_017147993.1:0-284 GCF_001652005.2 Ceratina calcarata | reverse complement strand
AATGTCCTCGGGTTGTGCGTTATCAAACAGATAATAGATAGCCAATGCGTAAGGTACAGTACAAGCATCTAACTTATTGTTAGTAAGATGTAAACGACATGGTTCAAAATTTATATCCGAGATTGTACTGAAGAAATTAAAAATAATGCTCTTTTCTTCTTCCTTCGAGATTCTGACGAGTAGCAATTTTTTTCAATTTTTTGTTACATATTATGTAGTAAATCAAACCTAACATCTGAAAGAAAATTAAATTAGTGCTTGATCCAATGTTAAAAAAGTTATTC
>NW_017147992.1:2047-5450 GCF_001652005.2 Ceratina calcarata | reverse complement strand
GATCAGTAAAATTTGGCCAATTTGTGGTTAATTTATAAATATAAAAATGAAATTAATGACATTAGTTAAATGAGCTGTAACTGATATTCACCAAAAATCTATGACCATAAATAGCTAGAATCTTATGTCCATTTAGTATGTATACGTATAATAGTCAGATATCTATTGCAACGTTATCTATTCACCAAAAATACATGGCCATACACCGATCAGCGACTCGCAATAATTTTCTAATAGCCAGCGTTTAATAGTCATTGACCAGGTCATTATATTATCATATATAAAACAGTTAATGGCCAAAGAATGGTAACTAGAAATTATTACCGAGTCAGTGGGCAGTAACTGGTGTCGTCTAAAAATATTTCCACTGGGGCTGTTACATCTCGCGATTTGAGAGTATCCATAAAATAAAATCTTGAAGAAGAGTATAGTTAGAATCTAAATCCATTTCGCAAGCATTTAAGTATGATTCAATCGCGTAAGCCGATACGTAGTTTATAATCTGTCTTTAGAATCCATACATTCAAGATTGGAATTTTTATAAGTAAAATACTCCGCAAATATTGCGTTAAAGAGCTCAAACAGTTCCGGCTTAATTTCTGAGTAATCCAAGAGAATCCACAGTTTATTACTCCAGTGATTATTATTGACATAAAGTCTCTGCGGAACGGAGGTAACTGATGAAACCAAGGACAGAGGTGGCCAATCGGGAACGGGAATCAGGTCGTAAGCGTTGAACTATGACAACGTATCCAGTGAGATTTCTAGCGCGATAAAGGCGAGCTTTGGCCGTAACCCCGGGTCTAACGGGTAACTGCGTTAGCCGCAAGTAAATCCGAGCCGCTGCCCACGGCGGCAACTTTACGAACCGGATGCCAACCGTGGGGTTTAACAATCGCGTGCCCCCCACCCACTCTCCCCCCCACGGAACGGAATTCTACGCGCGCGGCTGCACGAATACGTGCTAACCACGAAATCACAGGATTCGACGCGTGGCCTACCAACCGAATACGATTTCTGGTCTGCGAAGTTGCCGAAAAGCTTGAATTACGGGGATTCAGGAACACTGGCCCACGAATTTTGAAGACATTATTTCATTTAGCAAACGAACGAATAATAACTGGATTTGAAAATTTCAAAGGCGTGAAAACGACTTTATGTCAGCTTATTTTTAAATACGAACAACACGTGGGAACGTTTATATAAGGGTTTAAAGATTTGACAAAAATGATAGTAGGAATTGCTTTAGTTTACACTTTTAAGTTAGTTATCGAGAAATTAGGGGATTTGCGCGCACAGCACGCGTTTGACTCCCACGTGGAACGTGAATAATGAGAACCCGTTGGATTACAACGTGCGAGCTTTCAACAGATTAATCTTCCACTGAGCCGGCCGATCCCTTAATCCCCTTTTCATTAAGTGCCACTTTCGTGCTCGACATCAGGAACTAATTTTTACAGAAAAGAAACGAGAATATTTCAGTACCGTTTATACACGCGAATTCGACTCGATTTCCTAAAAGTATAATTATACAAGTCTTCATCCTATCACACAATCTGTAATCATGATTTCAATTAAAAATATTTTTAAGTAATATCAATTCTAATATTTTTATCCTTATGATTAAGTATATTCAGACACTTATATAAAACATATTTGAATTAAACGAAATCTAACGTTAGAAATAAATTTGACAGTATTAGCGATAAATTCACATGAAAATGCACTACAATCTAAAATTTCTACGGCGCATCTGAAGCGAAGGGAAAAGTGAAAACCGCTCGTCATTCCAGCATTCATGCCAAAATACCAATCTCCCATTCATTCGTCCTTCCCTGGAGACCACGGTGCTCCACTTCCCGAGGCAAAAAGTATTAAATGAAGAGCCGTAAAAATAAGAAGAACTGGAGCCAACTCTTGGCCACCGGCGTGCGCCAATATTTCACGCAATTAGCGAGCGCGCGTCGGTGACACGTTTCGCGGAATTACGCGAGGAGCAGAGATCGTGGACGATCCGAAAGGGACGGGGGGGGACCAGCCTTTTCACGGGTTCTGGCTACGGTGTCGAGGAGAGTATCGGATGTCAAATGGCCATGTGCTCGAAGACAAATATTCTCGGCAACGGGTCGAGATACCACGAGCTGGTCTCTGGCTGCGCTCGCCGGCTCGTCGTTGTCCCTCTCAACGGGTCGTTAGAACTTCAAGCACGTTTCGCGCGGCATTATTTTTGCCCCTGTTTCCCTCCTCTAATTGCCAACAGGAAGTCACCAGTCAGCGGCGACGCTCTCGTATCGCGGATACGCTGAGTGTCCTTTCAAAAGGAGCGAAATTACTCGGCAAATTCGCAGTAGCTTTTATAATTGGACCAAACCGCTGGATGGTTTATTCTTAGATCGCGTTCATGAGCAACAAGATACGTATTCTACCTCTTGATGAAAAGTCGATATCAGTTAAAACTGCTTTAAATGCTGCTGGAATTAGTAAAAGTAGAGCTGAAGTTTTTGGCTAAAAGTATGTCTATTGAAGGTGTAGGGAATAGATTCTGTTTAAAAATGTCTGCAAGCTCGCGGTCTGACAAGAAATTTCAATAAAACTATCCGGTGTTCATGTAAAGTTATTTTAACAACGCTTTCCAGGCACTCTGAACCCAATAACCCAATGAATATTCCAAACACGCTTCTGCCTACATAAACTCAGAGGAGAATTTTAGCGAGGAGCCAAGAATCCTTTGGCATGAGTATAGTGAACGAAGAGTCTGGCACCCCAAGCACCCTGTTGGTGACATCTAGAGCAATAGCGTGAGTGGCTCCGATGAAATTGATCCGATCGGTTCCGACCCTCTCCAGGCCACTTGGAGCTGCTCGAAAATGACGCGGACTGTCGAATTGGCCAGCTGAATTGCAGTTCAAGAAGCGAGGAGGAGGATCTTTTAAAGCGACCGATCTGCCTTGATGACTCGCGTGGGACCAGCAGCGGCCGCTATTGTTCCCCCTACGGGAGCCTCTGAAGAGGTTGACCGTTGAAACGTGCAACCAAGTTTCGCATTCGACTCGTTGGAACCGCGGCGGGCTGCGCGCCCGTATGGCCGATTATCTAATTGATCAATTGTCTCCCCACGGTGATAATAAGCGGTCATTTGATTAAGTCCACTCGGCTGGCATCCAACCTTTTCCTTCGATTGCTCGGTTCCTGCCTCGAGGTCGCGAAATTACGCGTCGCACTTGTCTCCTCTCTGTAAACAGCCATGATTGGGGAGATCCTGGACCCTCCTCGGTATGCACTCGAAGCTGCTGATCTTCGTTTGATTGTTCACTTGCAGAAATGCACTTCCTCAATCAGTGGCGTAGCGAGAAACGTCAGACCCTTACACAAGCATAGTCAGAAGACCATCCCTCTATTATAT
>NW_017147992.1:0-1103 GCF_001652005.2 Ceratina calcarata | reverse complement strand
GGGATATTTGAGGATATATGCGCCCTTTCAAGGTACATTCGGCTTAAACGCTTATAAGTCGACTTGTATCCCACATACGTATAAAACAAGAATGAATGCCTCTTGAGAACCCTTGAAGAAGGTGTATGTCAACGGAAACTACCCGAAGAAGCAGTTGGTAAGCGGAATTCTGAGGGATATTTGTGGGATTTCATTTGGGAACCGGTATATAGTTGAAATAGATATTAACCGCAGCTATTATAAATACTAATTTCTAAGTATTGTAATGTTTCAATAATAATTCGTATTCTTACACTTTAAACATATTCCGACGCGATATTAAATTTCAACGCTAACGACACGATTACGACTCGACTCACCGCAGTACATTTCATTACTGAACTCGACGACTCTCAACGTTTCACGACAACGATTCCCTTTTTTATAATAAACATTTTCCCTAGGAGACTAACATGAACAATTTGTTAATAGGTAAATCTAATGATAAATGAACGATAAACTAGATGAACGCCCTCTATCCCACAATAATTACAACAATCAAAGTTAACCAAATTTTTAATCATTTTCAGATGTTCAATTAATACTCAGACCTGACCTAATCCACTCATCAAAAATTGGACCGAACTTTCGGGACAATCCAACACCATTTAAGGTAAGCAAGTTATTGTGCTCTCTTTTTTTAAAGTGAAACAAGAAGGACGAATCGTGAGTTACGTCAACCGATGGCATTGGCTAATACGAGGTGACAACTTATTTCCTTCAACGTGTTAACCACTGTTCCAATCTGTGTTCGTTCGATGAATAATATATGGCGGCGAGCGTCTGCATTGTTTTGCGTACGGCGAAACGCACGGACGCACGCACGTACACACACGGCACCCTCGCAAACCGGATGCTGTGTTTTGCCCCCTCCTGCGAAGTCTACGCGATTTCCCGCTACGTGTCTGCGTCTACCGCGATGCATCCGTGCCGCGAAACGCGCGAAACCAACTTCGTCGAATCGACGTCCAGGGGATTATCAAAGAAACACCGCGGCGGCGACCCACGCTTCTGTGAGGAACTCGCGATATTTTGTTTAAGAAGTTCCACGCGCGTGACTCGAG
>NW_017147991.1:0-285 GCF_001652005.2 Ceratina calcarata | reverse complement strand
TTCTCCTCGCCTTCATTAAAAGCTCCAGCTTGCACGCTCTTTAATAATAAATTATCTGCATACTCGATTTCGAGAAGGTAATATAGGCGTCGTATCAGACATAAAGAAAGCGTTCTTACACATAAGTTTGAATGAGAAAGATAGAGATTTTTTGCGTTTTTTCTGGCAAGATAAGCAAGGCAATTAAATTATTTTCCGGCATTGTAGAGTAGTCAGCCGTGCTTTACATGCACTTGGTGAAAATATTGGCGTAATTAGAATCAAGTGATGAATTAAAGAAATCAG
>NW_017147990.1:0-285 GCF_001652005.2 Ceratina calcarata | reverse complement strand
TTCTAGATGTATAATTTTCGTTTGATACTTTAGTAATGAGTAATCACCCCACCCCTCCTCCGTAATCTCCTCACCCCTTTACAGAAGAGTAAAGGAAATGTAACAAAATTTAAGATAGTAACGAAAGATAAACATATGAACTTAGAAATAAAACAAGAACTTAAAAATAATCTGAAAGCAAAAATAAAAATAATATTGTATAAAAATAATAAATTAGACTTAAATTTAAAATAAACAATAAGCTTAAACGTAGGGAAATAAATTGTTGTATGTGTTACATATACT
>NW_017147989.1:0-285 GCF_001652005.2 Ceratina calcarata | reverse complement strand
GTATTATACAATCTTCAAATTGTAGAAAAGAATAATATTAATTAAAAGAGATTTATATGAGGACAGATAATTCATGGATTTCAGAGTAACTTGTTCAAATGTTTTTGGTTGATTTCTCAAAGTTATTATAAGATAACTACACGAATAATAAATAGGTTTACTCGTATACCCAGTCTGCGATGCTCCATTTATAATGTCTTTGTATTGACTGCTATTCAACTTATTTTCATTAATCTTTATAATAATTGCATTTCAAAAATCAAATATAAACGGATTGTATAAAAG
>NW_017147988.1:0-285 GCF_001652005.2 Ceratina calcarata | reverse complement strand
ATTTTATACATATGTGTGACTGTACATACAAATATACATATATCTTTTTAAATTATCTATTCACGGTTTGATCGCGGATGAAAGACGTTGAAATATTCTATTTAATGTAAGTAATCCCTCATCTTCCAAGTTAACGCTAAACTTCGAGTTATAGTTAATCCTTTCACCGGAGAACAAGGTAATTTGTCATGCGAAAATGTCTCATACGTTGCCAGTTTATTAGTCACCCTGCTACTAAAAACAGTATTAAGATGCAATCACGTTTTCTACAATACAAACTAATCT
>NW_017147987.1:0-285 GCF_001652005.2 Ceratina calcarata | reverse complement strand
GGTAGTCAGTTAAATATTGCGGGACTCCTGCTTCATTGAGACGATCGAACAAGTAAGCGTGAGGCACGGTGTCGAACGCCTTGGCAATATCAAGAATAACGAATGTGCCTCCTTCAGCTACCTTAGCTTTTCGTATAGCTTCATCGAGAAGAAGTGAATTATGTGCACACCCATTTTCCGCAACAAATCCCTTTTGTCTGACAGAAAAGCCTACTACAGATCTTAATTTCCTATCTATGATACCCATAAATATCCTGCTTAAGAGCGAGCTAACGGTAATAGGTC
>NW_017147986.1:0-285 GCF_001652005.2 Ceratina calcarata | reverse complement strand
GAGCAGATCTCTGTGCAGTTGGTTCTGGTAAATGCTAAACGTTGAACTGAACGTGCCAGATCCCTGTAAAAAAAAGCT
This sequence comes from Ceratina calcarata, assembly GCF_001652005.2. NCBI lineage: Eukaryota > Metazoa > Arthropoda > Insecta > Hymenoptera > Apidae > Ceratina > Ceratina calcarata. The sequence goes on along the minus strand of NW_017147986.1, from coordinate 207 downwards.
GAGGGCAGCACTAGTACGGGGAACACGCAAAAACCAGCCGTGAGCACAATCAGTTCCTCTCTGGTAATACTGTTACATACGCTGGAAAACAGGATTTCTTTATCCCTGTATCCGTACGTTGTTTCGTTGGGCGTTGCGTATATTCAACGTTATACTTCAAAACTCGATACGTAATGATTGCTCGTTGAATCTATGCTTTTCCGTATA
>NW_017147985.1:0-285 GCF_001652005.2 Ceratina calcarata | reverse complement strand
GATCTCCAGGTTTGCCGCTATGCTCGGTCTCTTTCCCGCTCTCCGCGGTTTTTTTTCCTCGAGATCGAGATCGGGAGGTTTGCCGCTTTGCGCGGTCTATTTCCGCTCTTCGCAGTTTCTTTTCCCTTCTCGCTTTATTTGCCACTACCGCGGCCCAGCAAGAGAACATTTTCGTGTCTTTTTAAAGGTACTTCACCGATAATTTTAGAACATGGTTAATAATTAAATATAACAATCTTACGCTTCTTTCTTACCGCAGCGCATGGGTGGTATACAGTATACACA
>NW_017147984.1:0-285 GCF_001652005.2 Ceratina calcarata | reverse complement strand
GTCGGGGATTTTTGTTAATAACTCAATAACCGTGCCTCGGACAACTTATTCACAAAGGAAAAAGTTGTTTAAAATCACCTCAGGAACCTCCTATTAAAATATGTACCACTAGTCCTGGGACACCCTGTATGTATGTCTTTGTTGTCTTCACGTTCGGTCCTGGTATTTTGCATTCGTCCATGTCTGATAAAGAAATAGTAGTGAGTAGGTGTAGTAGGCGGTTTCTAACCCGGGAGTGCTGAGCGGGTGCGGGGAGGGGGAACGCGCACGTGTGCGACCTTCAAA
>NW_017147983.1:0-285 GCF_001652005.2 Ceratina calcarata | reverse complement strand
TCAGCGTTTTGGCCGTTAGTTCGTTGTGGGGTTCGTTGCTTATCCTTAATCGTGATACAGGAATTTTTTCTCCCGTATTTTTATGTCATTTGCAATTTTTTACGGGATTGCGATAGTTCATTGTATTGTTCTTGTGACGGTCGTGCCGTGTCAAATTTCTTTTGCATTGTTTCATGCTGGTGATTGAGAGGAGAGATTTTCTCTGTCGGTTTTATTCTTTTAGCTAACTGTGAATAATAAAATTTCATTGATAGCTATGATTAGTGAAAGATCGGTTTGTCTTTT
>NW_017147982.1:0-285 GCF_001652005.2 Ceratina calcarata | reverse complement strand
CAATATGTCACAGGTACATCAAAGGGGAGAATATTACTATACGTACAGAGTTCCCTGCATCGACGTAGTAATTCGAGCAAATCAAATTACTTTAGCAGGCAGATAAGATCTACGATTGTCCCTCCATAAAGAATGGATGCCAGTTCATAACCGATCATATCTTTGAACAGTTAATAAAAGAGATCAAAGATGTTCAGTTTATTAAATCTGATTCGGTTTTCTTTAATTTTATCAGAAATTATGAAATAAAATAGAAAGATCAATGAGCTAAGGTATAATATTTAT
>NW_017147981.1:780-2121 GCF_001652005.2 Ceratina calcarata | reverse complement strand
CGCATCGCATCGCATCGCACGCTCTGTGAGGATCGACCATAAAGTCGACGTATATCTGCCGTCACGAGAGTCTATAGCGCGCGAACACCAGTTTTCGGTCTTTGTTCCCATTTTTCTCTACCTCTCTAATGCTTTCCATATTTTCGCCACTATTTTTCGGATCTACGTATTCGGTTACTCCGCTACTTCCAAGCTGCGCAAAGCTGATTATGGACTCTCGTGACGGCAGGAATAGGAAGAGTTTATTTTTTCAAACTTGACGATTTCTTTTGAACGATACGATCTCGATGATCACCCAGATGACTCGGAGGTAGGAAACCTTCTCTCGATCGTTCGCGAGACTCGGTGCTTACCTGTTACCTTTCGACCATTGACCCAGAAACGTTTCCGGCGCCGAAACCCGGTCGTAAGCTCATGGTCTTAATACCCGTTGGGAGTCGGACGTTAGGTGGAAAAATTCACGGTGGAAACCGTCCGGTCAACTGCGAGGAGCCGAGAAATCGGGAACGTTTCTGCCCGAATTGCCCCCTCTCATTTGACATTCAATGGATGCCGCGCGCCATAAAGGGTTGGAATGTCGTGTACTCCGACGTCGTAATTTACTGCCGGCCCAGGAAATTCGTTGTAATTCCCCGACGTGACTATTAGACGCGATACACACCACGCATACCGCGGTTATTAGAAACGAGAAAAATAATGTATAAACAACGATCAAACAGTTCAGATGAATTCTGTTAAATATGATTGAAGCATCAACTCCATTTGTTAAGGAATAATTGCCGATGAATGAAATAATTGATTACTCCTCAAGTATTCATGATAGAAAATTGTGTACGACCTTTTTTGCAAGAGATAGCAGTACCTACAACTTATATTTGAAGTACTTTTCGATATTTCGAGAAGAAAAAAATTTTCGATTTTTCCGAGATTTTTCCAAGGGGTAATAAATTTTCGTTTCTTGCCAATAACTTTCAAACCGTTGGATCTACGGGAAAATTGCATACGACCTTTCTTGTAGAGGGCAACGAGATCTACAATTTCCATATAAAAGTTCTTCGCTATCGTCAATAGTTTACGAGTAATCTGCATAAAACTGTTTTTTCGTTTTTCGTCAATAACTCGTAAACTATTCACGCTAGCAAAACATTTTTATACAGAAGTTGTAAATCTCATCGTCCTCTACAAAAAAGGTTGTATGCAATTTTCCTATAAGATGAACGGTTTAGAAGTTATCGAGGAAAAACGAAATTTTTTGCCAAAAGTTCGCCATTTCAACGGTGGGCCGGTTGGATTTAGTCAGTACCCATAAAATGCCAATTAATCATACTTAACTCGTTAAAT
>NW_017147981.1:0-771 GCF_001652005.2 Ceratina calcarata | reverse complement strand
AATTTATGCATTATTATTTGTACATTTGCCTAAAAGCAGTCAAAATAACTTCCTTGGGCAATCTAGTGTTAAAGTAATAGTCATTAGTAAAAGGTCCATCGCATTATTTCGACGAAACTTCTCACACACTTCTCTATTTTTTCTCTATTTCTCTATTCGTAATTTCGAAACAGTAGCGTCCTGATAATCGATGTTCCACTATATTTGAAACACTGGTCGTTCCCATCTGCGATCGGTTAAGCTTGAATCTGATAAATTCCCAGGAAACGTTCCCTGAACCGAGATTACAAGCGAGTTCGCGATCGATCTTCGTCGTTAAGTAGCCAACAACGGCGTAGTCATTTCCGTTTTTTGCGGTAATTACGCGCACGCCGCCGCGTTTTCGCTCTTAATTTCAGCCGCGTGTCATTACCCATTCGCCTTTGTGCTCCCGCAGACGCTCGCTCGTTCGCTCGTCGGACCGATTGAATTTTTCATAAGTCCTCCATCCCCTAAGTAATAAGAACCATTACAGGTTTTCCCTGGCCGACTTAATGTATTCCGAACTGTTACTTACTCGTTCAAAGAAAAAAAGGAACTCAAGGAAAAAACGAACGCTTCTGGTAATAATAACGCCGTGCCATTCTACATCGCATAATATTACTACTAATGCACCTCCGCCGAATCGCTTCAACCCATTTGCATCATACGTACAAGTCTGTTTACGTTCACCCGTGCAAACAACTGAGGTTTCCAACATATGAAACCGTTTTCTCAATTTGTTTTTTTTTT
>NW_017147980.1:0-285 GCF_001652005.2 Ceratina calcarata | reverse complement strand
CATCGTCTATCGGCAACTTACACAGACGCGTAATCGCTATTGTATATGTGCTTTTCGTCGTTTGTACTTCAACGACTCAGACTATATCGTCTCGTCCAGCGAAAACTTTTTTCACTCTTCGAAGGTCCCATTGATTAGGAGGGAGAAGAGGATTCTGGACCAACTCCAAATCTCCAGGCGCTTGTGTAGTCTACCACTTATATCGCTGCTGGAGGTGCAAGAGATAATCCCTTGTCCAATGCTTCCAGAGCTGCTCATGGAATTTCTGAATGACCTTCCATCCCG
>NW_017147979.1:0-285 GCF_001652005.2 Ceratina calcarata | reverse complement strand
GTACAGAATTCTTTTACTTGAAGTTTACTACAGTTACTTAAACTCATAGTCAGGCTTATTTACTACCAGTTAGTCATATATACTAAATACGAGAAATGATGAACATAACTAAATATGTATGTACAAATTGTGAAATATGTATAAATATTACTAGTAGGGTAATATACGAATACGTTTGGTGTAATTCCTTCTGCCTCCATTCGTTCTATCAATTCTCTTTTAAAATTCCCTAGGACTCAGTCTTAGTTACTTTACTTTTCCATTAATTATTAGAAAAGCGTAAAA
>NW_017147978.1:0-285 GCF_001652005.2 Ceratina calcarata | reverse complement strand
TAATTATTATATTGTTATTGCATAATTGCAAAAAATGTTAATAGAAATTTCAATGTTTGTTAATGATTACTCACGTTTGAAGAGAGCAAAGGAGAAGAAAATTGCAGGGAGACAGCAAACAATGGACGTGTCACTCACCTGAAACAAAAGAAACATTCATACTCCGTTAGTCAATCATTATAATAAAAATTTGATAAGAGCAGTTGTACAAATAAATGCGATCAAAAAGGCACTGTAGCTTATTTTATTTAGGTTAAGTCTTAAGTGTGCATTTCTATAGTATGT
>NW_017147977.1:0-285 GCF_001652005.2 Ceratina calcarata | reverse complement strand
GGAAGCTATACAGAGTATAGGACTGTGCTCGCTCGAGCTTCATAGAAATGTCTTTGTTGCGACGACAGATTGGAAAGTCTCCGGCCGTCGGGATCCGCAAAACGTTTTACCGCAATCTCTTTTTTCGTGTAGAAACGTGGTAAGACAAACGAGTTGACGGTTTCCAAGATTGCGGACAATTTAAAGTTAGTACAACACCGAACAATATTATTAACATAAATAATAACGAAGTGGCAAACTGTTGAACAATAAAAAATATATAAATACATTTGCATATAACAAATG
>NW_017147976.1:0-285 GCF_001652005.2 Ceratina calcarata | reverse complement strand
TATGTATAGTATACAATAGTGTATAACGTAGTATATAATATACTCATTGTCAGTGTTGTATTTCGTTTCACATTCACAAAAAAGTAGGCAAACAATTTTTCAAATCGACCGAGTGCATCTCTTGACCTCTCTCTTTATACAGTATGCAGCAAAACTAAACCCATCTTCTAAAAAAAAATTCAAATTCTATCGACCAATTTTTAAAAATTTCCTCCATTTTTAAGAGCATATAAATATAAATATTTTCTACACAGTGTTCATAACAAGCTGGTATATTAAAAAAAT
>NW_017147975.1:0-285 GCF_001652005.2 Ceratina calcarata | reverse complement strand
GATCTATGCCATCTTTCTATCATTCCGTTCGCTTGCGGATGATATGCAGTTGTTCGGATTCTATTACACCCGACCAATTTCGTTAAAGCTTCGAACAAATTAGATTCAAATTGAGATCCTTGATCCGTAGTAATTGACACTGGGGCTCCGAATCGAGAAATCCAACCCGTAAACAGAGCTGACGCGACTTGATCCGCTGACATATCTGTCAACGGAATTGCCTCTGGCCACCTGGAGAATCTATCAATTATTGTTAAACAGTACTTAAAATTTTTTACCATTGGT
>NW_017147974.1:0-285 GCF_001652005.2 Ceratina calcarata | reverse complement strand
GCAAGGTTAATTTTTCGATTAGTGCTTACGTTGGGCGATCTACTTCGATTCACAGTCATAATCTATTTTGGAGAGGCACATGTCGAGAGCATGCTTGTATGCTGGACAGTCTCGCATCCTGGACGAGTGCTCGTGGGGTTTGTTTACCCTTTTACAATTAATGCAGACGGGAGCTGCTTCTCGTGATGGGCAGGAGTCATGTTTGTGGCCATCCATGACGCAGTGTCCAAACGTGTCGGTCGAGGCCCTGCAATATTTGGCAATATGCCCAAACGACTGACATTT
>NW_017147973.1:0-285 GCF_001652005.2 Ceratina calcarata | reverse complement strand
TAGCTGTAGGACGTGGACGACTAGGGAGTGTCAGTCCCCTTTAGCCACTGATGTACTTAGGAATGTCTGGGTCAGTCTTGGTTGTTTGGATAGGAGTAGACGCCCAGGCGACCCTAATCTAACACTGTGTGTTAGCCTCGGTAGCTGTACGACGTGGACGACTAGGGAGGGTCAGTCTCCTTTAGCCACTTATGTTTAAAGGATGTCGGATTGGCAGGTCACCTTCGTTTATACGTCTCGAGCGGCTAAGACGTATCGGTTGCGAGATACTCCGGTTATCAGCTA
>NW_017147972.1:0-285 GCF_001652005.2 Ceratina calcarata | reverse complement strand
ATTTTCGTTTTTTGCTAATAACTTCTAAACCGTTGGAGATACGGGAAAATTGCATCAGGCCTTTTTTGTAGAGGACGATGAGATCTACAATTTCCATATAAAAGTTTTTCGCTAGCATCAATAGTTTACGAGTAATTTGCAAAAAACTGTTTTTCCGTTTTTCGTCAATAGCTCGTTAAATATTGACGCTAGCGAAAGATTTTTATATGGAAATTATAGATCTCGTCGTGCTCTACAAGAAAGGTCCTATGCAATTTTCCCGTAGAACCAACGATTTAGGAGTTA
>NW_017147971.1:0-285 GCF_001652005.2 Ceratina calcarata | reverse complement strand
ACTCGTAACACCCGTTCTCCCGGCCGAACTGCGTTAGGGCCACCTATCCCTAACACCATGCAAAGAGCAATACTCTTGGTCTTTACCAGGGCTTGCCGAACAACTGCAACTGCAGCCATGCAGGTAATAAGTGGCTACAAGCCGATAGAACTAGAAATAATCAAGAGCACATTAGCTCAAGAAGCTAAGAGAAATACAGTAGTACGTTGGAAGGAACTGGAGTTAGAAGAAGAAATGGGCTTGGAAGAAAAATTGAAAGAATAGATCTACGGATCATGAACGAAT
>NW_017147970.1:0-3791 GCF_001652005.2 Ceratina calcarata | reverse complement strand
CTCTTTTTCAATTTGTATTTTGTTAAGATATTGTTATCTCCCTTATTTTTCAATTTAAATTTTTGCCACTTATTGTTAGTATCTCCAATTTGTCATACTTTTCTTGTTTTCCTTTATATATTCCGAAGAGCTTATGCTCGTTAATAATAATAGAAATAATAATAATAATGATAATAATAGTAATAATAAAGCAGCCTTACATTTCTTTGCCCCCTTGCTCGATAGTGTACCTATAAAATCCTGTCCAATCGTAGCGCACGATTCCACTGTATTTTATCTGAAGCGAATAGTGATGATCTTTTTCGAACTGGGGTTTTATTGTGATGTTCACGATCTCGTGCTCTTCGTCCTTTATGTAGTTATTCTCCAAAGTCGTCGTTGTATTTAGATCCACGAAATTAACTTCATGGAATGTCAATCCTTTTGCGTTCAGCGTCAAAGTATCGTTCGTGATCAACGCTATTAACGTGATGTTCACTTCACCCTCAAATCTTAATTTCTCCATATCAGGCGTGAAGTGCAATTCGTATGCGGTCGGTATCGCTACGCCGGACGGTAGCCGGTATATCAAACCCACTTTCGCTTGGCAGATCCCCAAGACGAGAAGAAACATTACGAAGATTCTTGTCATTTTAGATTCGTTGGCCGCGCTCAATAACCAACATTCACCGCCGTTTCCTAATTTATAATTGCTGTTTAATGAGACAGTAGTACTGCCGGGAACGCTTCACCTTTTAACACCTCGAACCGTTAGGCATGCGATATTTACTAACTTACTTTCAGCGGTATATAATCGGTCGCCGCGTTTCGCGTATATATTCAAACGGATAAATACAAACAAGAAACCGTTCGCGCACTGCGATAAATTTACGACTTTTATCTCTTTAACTATTATATACATAACTTGCAAGTATTTACCAGTGCTGAGTTAGAAAATAATAAGTTTAATTAGCAGTTAGTACCGGTCGGAGAATCGCGCGATTACGAATTCGACCTCGTTTTCGTTCTGTTCGATTATCTTCTGAAATCATTCGAAGTATAATAATTGGCTTGATAACGTACCTTGCGAACGAGCAAACGATAAAATTCGGCTATTGTAACAGGGGTGTACTTGCACGTCAGCGGGCGTTGTACGACAGACCACATGTTTACAAGTGTCCCTGCTTTATAAGGTGGCTACGATGGAGCTGTTATCGAAATATGTTTGAATTTCGTAAGCTCATCGATAAACGTTACAGAGATGGGTGTCGTTACGATTGGCGTTATTATATCATAGCCCCGCATCGGTTATGTGTAAAATCGTGCTTCCGTCGTTGTAAATCATTTTTTAGGAATTCGCTGATAGCCATTTATTTTATCAGGCGTATTCGATGAATTTTGTATGGAGCACGCAGTACATATTGTGTTGAAATCGACGGGACACCAAAAATTCCTTCTTTTGTACGAATTTTCACATGCATGTCTCACTAATTTATTTTTATAACTCCCGAATGGATTTATGTCGTGTATCACTAGTGATCCGTTAGCCTGATTTAATGTTTGATATGACGACGACAAATATTATCAACAACATTATATGTGAAATAAATAGATTTCTTCTGTTATCCAATTTTTATATATTGTACTTAACTAGCTATTGGGACGTTGTTTGGATTTATTAATGATAATTTATAAAATCTCATTTAGTATTTAAAGGTAAAAAATATGAATATGTGAAACAGGGAATAGCTATTACACTGTACAGCAGACAATTTTTTTTCATTACCCATTACATGATTCCCCTCTGTGTTCTGCTCATTTGTAAATAGTTTCCAAGTTTCGTAGTAATGAGAAGCCAAGTTCTTCCATCGACACATATTCCCCGCACTTAATACATTGTGTACTCCTGGCGATAACCGGCGTCCTTCATATTGGACGGACTTTCTGCACCACCCGCGGCTACTTCTTCAAGAAAATCGGAACGATTGCCATTCGCTATTTTTCGATTCACGAGATTCGTTGAAACTTACATGTGGCTTCGCTACAAGTCGTCAATGAAAATAAACAAAACAAGGCAATAAAATGCTTGACATAACAAATGTAATCGAACAATCGAGCGAGTGCGTGATTTGAAGTATTTAGATCAGTTTACTTCCATCATCAATGATCATCCTTCATATTTTAAAACGTTTCTACCGGTCGCCCTATTACAGGGCTTCTTAAACTATGGGTCGCGACCCCAAATGGGGTCGCGTAGCAAAATTTTGACGACTGTAATGGTAACTCGCAATCATAAATGGGGTCGTGAATGACAAAAGTTTAAGAAGCCCTGCCCTATTATAATGATGATATGATGTCGTTTGACGTGTCGTGCAACATGCCGCATTCTGGACCTAGTTCCTACGCGCAGATGAAAAATACTTAGCTTCAATTTCCGTCTACGAGTGGAAACTATTAAAGTCAGATAGAGGGAGAACGCATTTTTTATGTATGTGTGCGAACTGGGTCTGGAATTCCTTGAATTACTCGTACATTTGGTAAATTAACTCTTTTATCTTTTGATGAAAATTCAAGCCGCCTGTAAGCCAACTATTCTGTTTTAGAGAGTGTTCACTTAATATTATTCTTGACTGTCTTTCAATCATTAGAACGTTAATCGTATTCAAAGAACAGACATTTAAAACAAATACTATTTTATTTGAGCCAACAAATATTTCAATTAATGTGAAACTTACGCTTTTTCCTCGTTCTTTGTTGTACCTATTCTTGAAGAATCCAAAATGGACATCAAAATGAATCGTCAGGATATTGATTATTCAATATCGATTGAATGCATCGGCCTTCAATCGATTAAGGAAATCATTTTGGGTACTGATGTCTTTTTTTATGGCAGGAGATATGAAAAATGCATCACTGGCTTATTCTTGTGTCAAATGAATTGTATTTTATGGTAAAAAATATACAGTTCAAAGTTAATTGGGAATGTTTGCCAGCTTAGAATATAAAGAACTTTCTGTTTTCCACTCACCAATTACTGTAAAGTGTTTAACCGGTAAGAATTATTTAAACGCACTCGACGACGAACCACAGTTTCTTTTGTTACTTCTTTACTGTACATAGTTTCATCGACAGGGTATAAAAATATTTGTTTAAAATCTGTGCGCATTAAAATAATCGCATCGAACAGAAAATAGGAAACTTAACTAGTATACTCTGGGTATACTACTAGTATACTACTGGGTATATTACTAGTATACTCTATACATCTATTTTTGTCAGGTTTGAGGGCACTTATCGTACATTAATTGTAAAAAATTTCTGNAATTAATTACTGTGAAGTGTTCAATTATGAATTACTTAAGCGCATTTGACGATGTTACAGTTCCTTATATTATTTCTTTGTCGTACATACTTTCATCGAGAGGATATAAAAATATTTATTTACACTGTCTGTAAGTATTTTATAAAATCTATTGGCACACTTGGAGCCCTACGTATTTCTGTCGTGTTTATGCGTTTCGTTTAAGTATACTCCTGGTATATTAATTCTAAAACTCTTTATGCTTGATTACATTCGTTCACTCGTTTGGTCAGTTCCTATTTCATTAAAACTGCGCTCTAATGCGTCTATTTTATTAAAACTACGCGTTAACAAAATCGGGTAATTAATAATGAGAGTATAACGAGGAACGACGCGCCTATACTATTACCTCCGTTATCGGGCCTCTCGAATACATCACTATTATCGCCCAGCCATTCATCTACAGTTGACTTGTATTTATTAATCCATATCATGTTCTGTACCGCATCTT
>NW_017147969.1:0-285 GCF_001652005.2 Ceratina calcarata | reverse complement strand
CATTATAATAGGAGGAGACTTCAACGCGGTAAATAAGGCCTGGGGATGTAAAAAAAAATAACACCCGTGGAAATATCATTGTAAACTGGGCCCGATCTAATAATCTTTATTTTATCAATTTTGGAAATGATCCTACCTGTATCTGACCTCGAGGAACGTCAATTGTCGATATTACCCTGTCTAATAAAACATCGCTGTCTAATACATCGCAATGGCGAGTCCTTAACCAAGAGACTCTCTCTGATCACTTATATACATATAAGTTTTTTATACCTAGCTTTGCAT
>NW_017147968.1:0-285 GCF_001652005.2 Ceratina calcarata | reverse complement strand
CTTGGAAAGACAAAGAAAAGAAGTACTTTTAGACTTGGGTTTTCAAATTGAAAGTCTTTTGAAAAGCGTCGGGCTCACAGAAGAAATTAGCTTTGAACTATATAACCGAATAATAACGGCACCATCAACTTCTGGGTATGTCACCCACAATACAGCTGGATTAACAGGCGGAATAATAGTTGCCACAGGTGCAACGGCAGTAATGTTGGGTTCTATATACCATTTTGCCGTAAAAAATATTAACAGACATGTTTCAAGAGTTTTTCCATTCAGGAGAACTTATAG
>NW_017147967.1:0-285 GCF_001652005.2 Ceratina calcarata | reverse complement strand
TTTTGTGGTGACTCGGTTGATACCTCGGGCTCAGCTTGTTGAGGTGCTTCGACTTGCGTCTGCGGTTGGGCATCGAGCGCCTCGTTATCTTCAATCTGTTCGTTGTTGCCGTCATCCGAGTCCTCTTGTTCAGGGACACGTTCCTCGTTGAGCCATACTTCGTCGTCGGTGCGTTTGCTTGGCGTAGTTGTCTCTTCGAATTTTCCAGTGAAGATGATATCCCTTGCTGACTCGATCTTGTTGTCATCTGGGAACCATACTCTATACCCTTTCGTCTCCTTCCCG
>NW_017147966.1:0-285 GCF_001652005.2 Ceratina calcarata | reverse complement strand
TGTTATTATTTTTTATATTCTTAAACAAATTGCTGAGGTCTGGATTTGATTTCTCAAATTTATGTCTCAGTTTGCAAAAACCACAGTTTGGTTTTGTGTTAGGTTTTCTTGTTACCATCTTCGTCCACTTCTGTGATGATCTCCTTCAACGTCTTCTCACTGAGCTCGTACCCCAACATGGTCAATATTGTTCCCACCATGTCAGTACCGATGCTACCCTTCTTGTCATGGTCGAACGCATCGAAGGCTTTCTTCAGAACTGCACATTCCATGAAAAATGATTGA
>NW_017147965.1:0-285 GCF_001652005.2 Ceratina calcarata | reverse complement strand
GCGTTGACGTTGATCATGGGACCTTAGAAATTGAATATATCTTGAGAAAAGAATAGAAAAGAGGAGAGAAGAGTAGTGAGAGGTTGTAAAATCCTGAATATGATTGAGTCGAGATGGGTTTGAATTTAAGGGAACGTAAACTGAAAGTTAATTCGCTCTTAGGAGAGTGGAGAGGAAATATCTGCCGGAAAGAGAGGATGGGAATTTGCAAACGTCTGGAAGGTGAATTTGATTGAGGGGTCGAGTATTTTAACAGCAAGAGGGAAAAAGGGGGCTTTGTAACAA
>NW_017147964.1:0-285 GCF_001652005.2 Ceratina calcarata | reverse complement strand
TCAATTATTTTAACGCAATTCTAATAAATTACTTTCTAATATTTATGAAATACTTATCACTTGTGTAATCACTTAGGTCAATTTTTTAATAATGAAAAGCATAACAAATAGTCTACGTTTTGCTTAGATTTTAGGATCTATTAGCTCAGCTAAGGATAAATGATAAGGACGATTATAACTCGTATTGGTTTGTCGAATGACCAATAGAATCTCATTAGAATTACGAAAACGACTGATCTCAATGTTTCATACTTAAATTCACAAAAATTAGGTTCCCAATAAATG
>NW_017147963.1:0-285 GCF_001652005.2 Ceratina calcarata | reverse complement strand
ATTTTCGGACTGCAGGGGAGCGGCTGCAGCCATTGCTCATTCTCTTAACGTCTTTATAGTAACGAGGTCCCCATTTTTTCTTGCTTCTTTAAACCGATTGAATACGGTTTTATTAATTAAGGCGTACTTGTGCTTGCTGGATCCTCCCATTTGTATATACTCCATCGACGAAGTTGTTTTTGAGTGGCTAATGTCCTCTTAGTCTGTTTCGCCAATGTTATCAACGACCACTTGGGATGCAACTCCGCCAATTGTATCGTTTTTACCTATAATACAGCATAAAAT
>NW_017147962.1:0-285 GCF_001652005.2 Ceratina calcarata | reverse complement strand
TGACGAAGCTTCTTCGAGTTCGGGAAGGAGAGTGGAGGGGAATTGCTCCTTAAGTACTATTACAGATATTTTACGAAGAAAGGAGCAAAATAAACAAAAGGAACGCGACAAAGTTGACAGTGTCCTGATAGGATGGAGATCAATGCTGAAAAGACTGGGAGATGTTTCGTTTTACAAGATATCACAAGATATCAGTAACCAATTGCACGAGGCAGTTTTGAAAGAATTACAGGATAGAGAAAAAGACGATTAAAATATACTATATTGAAAAATGAATTTAATTGT
>NW_017147961.1:0-285 GCF_001652005.2 Ceratina calcarata | reverse complement strand
TTTTATGAAATTTAATGCCTAACAATTTTTGTAATTTTAGGAAGCATCGTCAGAGGAGTTAAAGTAGATGACGTAATTTAAATCGCAAAACTTGTTCTTTTTAAGTTACAAAACACTTTGAGCGTTTGGTCACGTTCGTTCGCTTCCCACGTTAAAAACAGGAATAGTGAAAAAGGAACTTAAAGAGGAATTCGTTTGAACGTTTAATAAGCGTTGATGTCATTAAGAAATTCATGCCTTTGCTAAATATTAAAATTTGCTTGCCTGAATTTCAAGAAATTCTTG
>NW_017147960.1:2973-5400 GCF_001652005.2 Ceratina calcarata | reverse complement strand
TAACTGGATCGTCATCAATTATATTTCAATTGACAAATTTTTATATAATGTAAGCGTATTCGTGATATTCATATAACGATCATCTGTAAAAAATTGTGTATCAATAATTAGATTGCATTGTATATTTAAGCAGTTAGCCTGGTAGGAGAAAGGTGTTAAATGATAAGTTGAACTCTTGTAGACAAGGACATCGATACCTTAATTTATATGTTATTCTAATAAGCTGCATCAATTATAAATTTTCATTACGAATGAATTATTCCCACAAACGTTTATTTGTTCCAGAGAAATATATATCTCTAACTGACTTAGATTCCAGTAGACTATTCAAATACCAGGCCGCTTTATTAATTTAAACAAAGTCCTTTTAATATTCGATATTCGTGACTAGATATAGTTTTCATGAAGTTTAGAACATTACATAAACATGAAGGGTAGTTCTTTTCAATCTTAATTAAAAATGTAGACTTTTATAGGTCGGTATTCAGAGTCGTTACATATGTTTAAGATCGTCTTAAGTATTTGCTTATATCCCTGTTTCCTGTAAAAGACGGATTGGAGATATGGAACAGGTAGGGATAGGAGATTCGCGCATAGTTTCGCGCTAAGTAAATCAGCGACATCTGGAAGTAATAGAAGCTTTGATTGGTTCGTTCCAATCTTCCCGCTAGGCGGCTACCATCACTTGCTGTACTAACTTTCTCACTGGTGGTCATATTAGCTATGTGATTACTATATAAGAGCAGAGCGTAGCATTAGCTTTCGGGTAGTCCGATGCTTCCCGGGAAAAACCAGCGCATTATGCGGCCTATTTACAGACCACATCATGTTGTCCGGTACTTCACGTACAGCAGAACCGCCGTCGTCCATCGAAAAATCGTTTGTTTAACTTGTAAAACTTTGACTGTGGAAGTGACGTTGACTATCTCTTTTGTATTTATTTTCAAGTCTATGTATTATCTTTTATTTTATTCCTTGTAGCGTTACAAAGTTCTTCTAGACGATATATTTACTAATGTTAATAAAAACCGTGTACGCTTTGGTTTTAAAGTCCGCTTTACGCAACTGCTATGAATTATTTCATACGTCGATAATTTAATTATCGCTAAGTTTCAGTTCAATTAAAAATCTAGTGTTAATTGTACCACAAGTACAATACATTTAACAAGTGACCCTATTTGAAGATACAATTATTTATAGTAATTTAACAACTGATTTGAATAGAAACTTCTTTTATCACATAGATATATTTCTATATATTACTTACGTTCTTCATGTGTTAATCTTTCTACAAACGTAGCAAATCCGAAGCCTATTAATTAGATTGCGATACCTAATTGTCCTGAACGTTCGAAATTACTGTTTCTAAGAACGCATAAACATTGATACCGCGGCCACAGGAAATCAGAACAAAGGTCATACAAATTATTTAACAAGGAAGCGTGTGTGAGATTTAACCGATACACAGTTAATTTTAGAGTGTCGTCGCCACTGTTGGCCGTGACCACGGCAGAACCGCGTCAGAACGGTACGCGACACACTGCACTGATTGTGAGACGAGAGAAATAAAATATAAATAGGTACAGTGCGAGTAATATACGTAACCGGTTTCGCGGCCAGACGGACTGACGAAAGGTAAGGCGAAACGGCCAAAAAGCTCCGACGCTTCACGCTTTCAGGCTTTTGGCTAAACCGTGCGCCTGACCTATCTCTGAACAGTGTATTTATGAAACCGTCGCAGCACTGATAATAACTTTTTGCTGGGTCCGATCCTCCTTTTCCAGCTAAAAAAGTTCATATCTTCCCAGTCTGACCGTTATCGCAAACGTAGAAAATCGTCGGCGCGCGTGGTGTGTCGTTACCCGTCGCGTTTTCATCGGATCGCGGATAATCCGCGACAATCCGCGTGCATGCCATTCTTACGTGGATATTGATTAAATTTTGTTTATTTGCAATTAGATCATGAATACAGACAAACAGAAAGAGAGTGTGAGTAAAGAGTCGGAGAACGAACGTTTGGGAAACGTTGAAATGGATAAGACTGAGAATGGAGGGTTTTCACCTTCGCAAATGGAGCGTACGCAAACTGGCCGCCAAACAACTATCTTCAAGTATTACTCGTTCAAGGACAGAGGTGAGCTAAATCGACATCTATACATATTTTAAATATTTTTATCTACTTGATTTGTGATTAAGATCCTCTAATTTTTCAATGCGCGATCTATATTTTCATTCCTGTCAATATGATAAAATTTAATAAATAAAAACTAGATACGCTTCATCAATTCCGCGAGTATTTTAATTTAATGAATCACTGAATGAATAGATGTCTAAAGATTATTATCGAACGTCAGAGTTATGTGATTTACTATTGATGTACTATCAATTTGCGCGAGCTGCGGTATTCTGTATAACTTTCTCATAAGA
>NW_017147960.1:0-807 GCF_001652005.2 Ceratina calcarata | reverse complement strand
ACCCCTTGGAAAAATCTCGGAAAAATCGAAAATTTTTTTTTGTTGTTTATTATTACCAATGTTCTTCCGACGTCTGATTTCTTTTTAAAAAATGCGTTTCTAAAGTGTATAAACTTTTGGGATTGACTGTATAGCCAATACATCCTTAATCGTCTCTATACATACAGCCAGCTGATAAGTCACTTGTTTTTCAGTATTAACTACTTCTAAAGATATAGATTTCGTTTAATTATACTTAATACCATACGGATTACGAATTATCAGATAAGGCTCTCGACAAAACGATAAGATATCCGAATATGATTTTACAATCGAATTATATAAGAAATAACAGATAGTTTGCTAGCTCCCACCTGAAAATTTGCAACATCCCTCCTACTTATCTTGCCAATTTGCCATTTTTGCATAGTAGGCGTTATTCACACATTCGTTGCTTACTTATTAATTCCTGATGCAGAGGATGGTTCCCTCGACTTTGGAACTCTTATCGTATACCTTTTGTTATACAACATGAGTCATACGATCCGATTTCGCCGATGTTCGCATATTCATAATTCTAGGTATTGCTATTGCTAAATGATAGAATTGCAATTTAAAGTTCAACGCTACGTACAACTAGTTGGTGCATGATGTATCGTGTAAAACAATCACGAGATTACATCTTCGCGCTTCATACTTGGTTCCGTTGCCAACCAATGTGAAAAATACTGTGCGATCGTGTGGATACACACCTTCAGATTCATTGTAAGGGTGAACGTAATCAAACCGGTTATTTGAAGGCTCTCATAGACCGGAACATTTTTTTTT
>NW_017147959.1:0-285 GCF_001652005.2 Ceratina calcarata | reverse complement strand
CGTTATTCATACAGATCAGCTACCTTGTCCGACACCGTTAACTTACACACCCCTACGACCTCGTAATAATAATAATAATAATGAAAACCGTTCGTTCTGTCAACATGAAAATTTTGAAAGAAAAGTATTACAGGAATTAAATGAAATACGAAAGTAATTAGTAGTGAACTAATTATCAAATATAAACAGTCTTTGACAATATTCCATACATATTTTATTGTATTACAGTAGTATAACGCAATATAATGAGAAAGTGATCTCTTTATTACAAAAGATTAATGAAAA
>NW_017147958.1:0-285 GCF_001652005.2 Ceratina calcarata | reverse complement strand
TTGTGAGCAAGTTATGAAGAAAAAGGAAGAAGCCGAACGCGTGAGACAAAGGCTAACAATGTAATCTTGCTACTCTTAGGTAGTGTAAGAGAAGCATATTTGCATAATCTTGATATGCTTCTCTTTTTTGATAAATAGATACCTCCCGTAAGGTTTGAGTGTTAAGTAGTTCATTCAAAGTAATTTGCTCCGTAGCAATACGTTTGAGCATTGGTAGAAGATTATGTTGCGCGGAGGATGAGAGAATTATTTAACCGCGTATTTAATCAACAATGTGTTATGTCT
>NW_017147957.1:0-285 GCF_001652005.2 Ceratina calcarata | reverse complement strand
AAACTATTATTCTTCAAGTTCACATTAAAGAAATTATTTTAAAACGAATGCTCATTAATTTAATAAAATGAAATGGTATAACGTCTTCCTTTGTGTTTTGTATAAATTAGATCTTAAAAAATGAATTAATTCCATTTTGTAATGAGAACGATAGTCTTTCTCGATAGAGATAAATTTCGTAAACGATTCGCGTAGTCACGGTGAACTGCTTGAGGATGTATTGGCTACACAGTCAACCCCAAAAATTTATGTACCTTATAAAAACGCATTTCCTATAATTAAAAA
>NW_017147956.1:0-285 GCF_001652005.2 Ceratina calcarata | reverse complement strand
CGTGGTGGTTTCCTCCCATTCCTCCTACCTGCATTATTAGCTATAGGAGCGTTAATCGGTGGTGCTGCTAGTGTGACGAAGGCTGCGAATGATGCAAAGGCTGCACGAAAACAGTTGGAGGAATTGCAACGTCATAACTGTGCTATGGAAGGTCGCGGACTTTACCTCGCACCATACAAGAAGGGCTCCGGTTTAAAGAAAAAAAAAATTTGATTTATGAAGAGCTGAGCACACGACCGATGACAAATATTCAACTCGAGAGTATAGGTAGAGAACATATACCAT
>NW_017147955.1:0-285 GCF_001652005.2 Ceratina calcarata | reverse complement strand
CTGTTGCGCCCGCCCTCCGGGTGTCAGAAACTTGGGCGCATATGGTGGGGCGCAAGTCTCGGCGGCGGCAAAAAGCCGCCGCGACTCCCAACCCTCGCGGGACATGTCCACGAGGGGGGCAAAGAAGAAGGAGGCTCCTCCCCCTTCGCGGGATGTTTCCGCGAAGGGGAAGAAAAAGGGCCCTAAAAAAGGGTCCCAGGGGAAGGCCCAGGTCAAGGCCCCGGGGGCCGTAAAGAAGGTTATGCCGCAGCGACTTCCTAGAGCTGCGGCTGTGACCATTACGGC
>NW_017147954.1:0-285 GCF_001652005.2 Ceratina calcarata | reverse complement strand
GGTATCAAATCTTCTGCCTTTTTACATATTGGGCCTGCTTCTGCCATTGAATTAGGGTAGTCCTGTTGACGAAGGCCAATTCCCTTCAACGGTGTCAAACCTAACAATTTTAATCACTATAAGCAATTATTTCATATTGCGTCAATATGTAATGAAAATATATTCAGATTTTTAAATATTCAATTTGGAACCCTCAAACAGCGTTTCATTTAGATTTAATTAAGATTTGTAAAATAGCAATATTACAATAGTTAAAGAATAATAATAAAAAATAATTAGTTATTA
>NW_017147953.1:0-285 GCF_001652005.2 Ceratina calcarata | reverse complement strand
AATTTTTTAATCTGTCAGCGCACCAGCCCAAACACATCGCGTAACCGTTAAGGTTTTATATATTCCTTCGTAGAGGTACTGACGTGGGAGAATTCAACTACACGATCGACTGACACGAATTACTCGAGAACCTGTACAGCAAGTATTAATACCTAGCTGACTTCTTTCTATGTATTTCCGTAAGTGTAATTTTCTACAAATGTTTCAATTCTTTGATGTTTCAAACTTGGGAAGTTTCACATATTCACAGGTCCAAGGCAATTCGGGCGTTTATGCGTCCTTCAT
>NW_017147952.1:0-285 GCF_001652005.2 Ceratina calcarata | reverse complement strand
CGGTATAACTGCTTAATGGCCAAGCCCAACTATGTTTTGTTAATAAACATTGTACAGTTAGTATATATTTGTGTCCCCGGTTCGTTTCTTTGAGCGGTCCAACTATGTCCATTGCAATCTTATCATTAAATTTCTTAGGAGTATCTGTTAATTCTAAAGGTGTTACGCATGGTCTCCGATTTGCCTTAACACGTTGACACTCTAAACAATTTCTAACAAAATTCTTTATGTCTTTGATCATACCTTTCCAATAATAATTATTCAAAATACGCATATATGTTTTCT
>NW_017147950.1:0-285 GCF_001652005.2 Ceratina calcarata | reverse complement strand
GCTCTTGATACTATAAAAATTTCGAAACACGATGAGGGGGACATACATCCTAGTGCATATATTTTTCAATTCTTACCACAGGCACAAATAAATAATTCATAATTTATTCGTTTATATAAATTTCTCTATATTTAAAAACAATATATTATTACAATAGCAATATAAATTATAAATTATACATTCTACTCCGCTACTCTTCCGCGCCGCTCATGTCTTCTGTTTCTCCTCCCACTCTGGACGTGGGTGTCCGCGGCGCTCATCATGGCGCCGATGAAATTGGCCATG
>NW_017147949.1:1605-2692 GCF_001652005.2 Ceratina calcarata | reverse complement strand
GTTATTAAGTTATTATTATTACCATTATCAATTTATTATTCAAATTTCATTCATAAAAACATAAAAATTGCTGCCTTTCCTTATGACTTATCAATTTGAAAAAAAAAGTAACTTAACCATTTAAAACAGCTTTTTCTGAGTCGGAAAATAAGTAATTGAAGATTTTTACAGAATCATTCGAACGCAAGTTGGCAGTGAGATGGGTCTGAGGATGAGTCATCAGTCGGTGACCAGGCAGCGGGTGTTTTTCTCCTCTGACGAGACTGAGACGAGACGAGACGACGGTAGCAGAGCAGCTCGAATTCTTGCCGCGTCCGCGGATTATTACTCGCTTCCCCCTTTCGTTTGGAAAAAGAGCAGAGATGCACAGCTCTTCCGTCCATTATCGAGCGATCCGGCGTGCATATACGGCGCGAAACACGTCGTAGGAACCGGTTTCCGAGTGATCGGTTCCACGAACCGCGTGCGCCATCGGATCCGGGTACCCACACGAACGGACTGTCTCCGTTTTCCTGACAGCTTCTCTCCCTCTCATCCTCTTCACGGCCGTCTGTTTCCTCCTCGCTAAGCTTCGCCGGCTTCTTTCCTGCCGTCTGGGTTACCAGTTGGAAGCACCGACTTCCGCGAGACGCACGATGAACGCGCGTGTGTGTGTGTGGTTCGTGGGGGCTGGACCGGAGCTTACCTACGCCATATTTTACACGCGCTAGGCGTTTGCATTCACATTCGTCATCGCGTTATCGCCATCCGAACTCTCGCATACCGCTTTTCATTCACTTCACTGCAATTGCTATGCGTAACGTCAAAGGTTGTTCACCGGTTGACCACACTTTTCAACGAATCTAAAATACGTAGCAAGACTTTGCCTAATTGTTCGAATTATACATATTACTACGTATCATAAATTTGTATTTACATCTACATGTAAAATTGTGTATGTACACAATACTTTATTTCCACAGACTTCTGTACAATAGAAGTCAGTTTTTATTTCATTAGACTATTAAGTGTATGAATAGTAAACCTTTAAGATTAAAACAAAGTTGTGGGATCTATAAAGCTCATCTTTTGATAAAAAAGTATAAAA
>NW_017147949.1:0-1497 GCF_001652005.2 Ceratina calcarata | reverse complement strand
AATGATTGCAATGTCATTCTTATGTATAATATAATCTCCTGTATTTTCCGTATAATAGTGAAGTATAATAATCTTATGTATAATAAAAGATATAAAAACAATCGTGATGAATAAAATATTTTTAAAAGAAATCTATCGAACTGATGTGAGATAAAAGTTAGAAGTATGTAACTTGATCGGAAATTTGATTACTGGTTGCAAGCATTGGTAATAATGAACAACAGGATTGTGAGAAACAGGGCGGGGGTGGTAACGCATGGTTGGATGAAAATTACACGGTCCGATGAACAGGGGGCCGACGGCGGCTCTTCATTGCTTATCACTTCGGCTCGATAACCGGCGAACCGTGGAAAAATCTTCCTGTCCGATTCGGAGCCATCAATTTTCACTTGGCGTGCGCCCGTACACGCCGATATTGGCAGGTACCAAAGCAAAAACTCCCTTCTATCTATATCTAGATGGATCTTACGATCCCTCGTTATTGATAAATCATGCAGTTTTCGGTGTTCGATCAAAATTTAATAGTTAAAAGTGACACGTACACACAATTGATCAAAACGGATTAAATATTCGAAGAATGTGAAGAAACTGTGTGTTTAAATGGATTTTACGATAGATCGAATCGATTTTTATTAGATTATGCATTTTTAGTTGTTTGATAGAATTTTCATAGCCAAAGGTTCATATAATTTATCAAATCGAATTAAGTATTAAAAATGAACTCGTGATGCCATTTCGATTGACACGCGCTTTTGTATTAAAACCTTCATTACAAAGAACCACATTTCATTTATTTCCTTGTTATTATTATAATTCACTGTTTTGTCTCAATAAATATAAATACATTATGTACACATAACTTCAACAACAGTAAATGGAATATTAAGAAGGTATAAGAAAACTGTAGTTCTACTTCTTGAAGCGTTTAGAAAAACACCAAGTTCATAAAAATGCATTTAATAGCAACGCGGAAGACATGAAGTAAAAAACAAGCTAATAGTCTCCGGATGGGGAAATTAAAGTTATTAATGAAGCACAGATCGCTCGGCAGGTATTTTATACCGGGAACGATCGCCGGCAAGGAAGTCGAAGAATATAATGATCGAACATTATGCAATTACGTTGTTACCCAATTGAATAAGAAATTACGTGTACGATGTTGGATCGATATTCTAGCGTCATCGATTTTAATCGTTTCCGGATTTGTTTTATACAGCAAAACGGTTTCATGGGCAAAGATTTTCGTTTAACATTTTTATCTGCAGATTTTTATCCAAAACGAAACATTTGTAACGTTAGTTCAAAAATTGCGATATAAACTGAAGTTTTTTTTTACTCTAGAAACAGTAATGTAAATTATTATTTTGATTCACTGCATATTTTTGTACGTCACATGCATCCTTCATATTTTCTGCAAATTCAATTTTTATGCATTCATAAAATCAGCAATCTAAATATTACCTCCATTGAAATTTATTAGACGTAATACGATATAAA
>NW_017147948.1:0-285 GCF_001652005.2 Ceratina calcarata | reverse complement strand
TCATAATAGTTATTACATAAAATCCTTGATTCATTCTGACTAATCTTTTCCGTATCTCTTTTATTCGTTGCCAATTAAATGCCATGATTTCAAACAATATGAAAGACAATAACAATTATTTCTATTACGAACGAAATCACATTAACGATACATCTAATTTCATTAAATTAAATTGCTTTAATATTCTGGACAAATGAAAGAACAATTTCGAAAAAATAATACTGATCAGCACGATTCTTTTCTTAAACAAGATTAATTAATAATTAAGGATCAGCTATCAAGATT
>NW_017147946.1:0-285 GCF_001652005.2 Ceratina calcarata | reverse complement strand
TCGTATTCGAAAAATCACGTTACGCGGAGGCCAACGTTTACCGAGCGGAGCGGTGCTTACATTGCGGCGTCGAGCATAAGAAATGTTATTCCATTTCTTATACTCGGGAACCGTATGTATTACTTAGAATTTCGTCTATATTTCCGAGAATTCGTAGTCGAATTCTCGAAATCCGGATTAAATTAATAATTGCAGGCCGAGCGATGCTCTTAAGCCCTGCACCTTTTCAATCTTCAAACATACCTCCTTGTCCTCGACAAGAGGATCGATCGCTCTAATCCTCTT
>NW_017147945.1:0-285 GCF_001652005.2 Ceratina calcarata | reverse complement strand
ATTGCAATCATGTAATAATCACACGTCCAATCGACAAGCATGCAAATATAATGGCATGGCATCATAATAATAACGAAGAACAGATTTTTCAAATGGCTAAGCGACTTCGACTTCTTACTGATATTATAACTTATATATCTACATTAATTAGATGGATTACTACTAAATTTCAACAAAATATTTTGGAGACTTAACAAAAAAGTGAAAAATTATGTCCTTTATATTTTCATTGGACACTTCGACGAATAACAATTTTTCCATTTTTCGTTATACATTATACATGAT
>NW_017147944.1:0-285 GCF_001652005.2 Ceratina calcarata | reverse complement strand
CATTATGTGCACAATCTGTCTATACATCAATAATCTATTAATAATAGTAGCTAATGGAATATCAGTATTTTGCTTATTCCTATTGCAACATACTCTTATTAATTGACACATTAGCTTTAAAATTCCATAGTTTTATATTCTATTAATAACAGTACCTGATAGAATGGTGCTCGCACTTTTGCTGTATTGTGCTGCAAGTTTTCATTGATTTCATGACCTTCTCAAGTTGGCTTTCACAGGAATGGATATTTGGATTTATACTAAAATGAAAACTTGACATTGATT
>NW_017147943.1:0-285 GCF_001652005.2 Ceratina calcarata | reverse complement strand
CGGCTTCACAAGCAAGTCCCTTGCAAGTCCACGCGTGCGAAGGAGTTGTTTATATGTCCGGTCGAAATCGAATATTCCCGAATTTCGTCGGTCTAAGTACAAATGAAACGGTAGTATCTCTTTTACCTTGTCTCGTTTACTTTAGGCCAGGCATGCTCAACTCATTTCTCCTTACTCCAACAGCTCTCCCCACCACGTGTCACGTCACAGTAACAGAGTGGACCATAATACGCTCACACTACTTAACGAATCCCTACTTAGGCTCCCGATGAAGGTCGTGTCGCG
>NW_017147942.1:0-285 GCF_001652005.2 Ceratina calcarata | reverse complement strand
TCACTCGAAAGGTTTTACTGCGACTGAAGAATACTTTCTTCATTCTGGGTAAAAGGCAGAGAAAGAGGGAGGGAAAAGTTTCATACCAATTTTGTACTGTAATCTATAATATATCATTCTCGTGCATTCAAAAAGAGTAAAGCTCACATAATGATATTACTGTAGAATAGAACATGATGTGTTCTGCAATTACTCTTTAATAAGAGAATCCAGGCGGAACTTCTTTTTGCGTACACAGATATATTATTTGACGTAGTCTAAACTTATTTAATAGGACGAAGTTTA
>NW_017147941.1:0-285 GCF_001652005.2 Ceratina calcarata | reverse complement strand
GCCGTAATGGTCACAGCCGCAGCTCTAGGAAGTCGCTGCGGCATAACCTTCTTTATGGCCCCCGGGGCCTTGACCTGGGCCTTCCCCTGGGACCCTTTTTTAGGGCCCTTTTTCTTCCCCTTCGCGGGATGTTTCCGCGAAGAGGGAGGAGCCTCCTTCTTCTTTGCCCCCCTCGTGGACATGTCCCGCGAGGGTTGGGAGTCGCGGCGGCTTTTTGCCGCCGCCGAGAATTGCGCCCCACCATATGCGCCCAAGTTTCTGACACCCGGAGGGCGGGCGCAACAG
>NW_017147940.1:0-285 GCF_001652005.2 Ceratina calcarata | reverse complement strand
CGTAATTGAAACTGAACTTTAAAATTAGCAAAACAAAGTGAAAATAAAACTGTATGTACTTCTGTTGTACAGATGGAGGATTCAGGTAATGAAAGACCGTCCACATCGGGTATCGGAAGAACCGAGAGCACCGAAATGTCAGTAACAAATACGGATGCAGTGAGCGCGTATATGAAATACGTAGAAATATGCATACGGAAATTGAAAAAAAAAAAGCAAGAAAAGTTCATGTTCTTATGCAGTAAGATACTGTACGATGTGCAAATGGAGGAAAGTGATTAATTG
>NW_017147939.1:0-285 GCF_001652005.2 Ceratina calcarata | reverse complement strand
GCAAAATTATCTTTATAACTTACAACTTGAAATTTATATATAAGTAATTTAATATTTTTAAACTTGTAACAATTTATGGTATGAATGATGTGAGATGATGAGAACAAAATGTTTGTTACTAAGGATATCTTAAAACAATTGGTACAGAAACAGTTTCCTATTTATGCAACTTGAATTATATATTCACACGGTTCTAAAATTTAGTAAACAATGTGACAATTATTCGAATGACTTTACAAACTAATTTCTACAAGCAACAATGTCCATACAACATTATGTCAATAG
>NW_017147938.1:2308-5000 GCF_001652005.2 Ceratina calcarata | reverse complement strand
CATATTAATCACAAAAAATAATCATTGCACATAATACTTTACATTCTTCTTGTCGGCCTGATGGTGCGACGTTGCCATATCACATGTTCCGGGTTCCGGCCTGTACTCGAGACGACCGTGGTCATGTACGACGCGAATAACAATGCTCCCTAGCTCTAGCTGGTAAAGCCTACATTATATACTGTAACAATTCTTAATTGATTTTGTATTGTACAGTAGGTTGCATTGATTTTTTCCTACTATAAAGTACAATAAACGACAGAACGTAATACAGTAACATAACATTTTAACAATCATATTTAGACTGCAGATTTGTATACAGAATGAAAATTGTATGTTATGAATTTAAGAAATTATATTTAGTAATAATGTTCTTTAATCTTCTACATCTAAATACTATTTTTGGTATGCATTTTTCTATTGATATTCTGATACTTTTGTCTATTAAATGTATATATTTTTAATACTTTTTACATACCTAATTTTACTAAAAATGGATAAAATCCCTACTCTAATCGTACTATTACTTAAAAATGCTTCATTTTGATAACCTTCATGGGAATGAAGTCTTTTTAGTGAATTAAGTTTGTGTTTTATCAAAAAATATGAAACTGTTACTACTATGTAAAGTACTATATTTTTAGCGCGTCACTCAATTTACTATGTCGATTCAACAAAATTGAGGACAAAATTATCATTTTAGAAAAATAATATATCTAAAGCATAGAACAATCAGAAAGAGAACAGTCCTCTTAAATAAAAGACATGTATAATTTAAAAGTATTTTTAAATTGAATATGAAATTAAGATAAGATGGAAGTGTAAACAACGTTCGAGGCAGAGAACTTTGTTTGGTGTCGTTCGATTGGAGAGAGCAATCCTGAGCCACCGCACACTCCAACTTCTTGACCAACTTCGTATCGGTTCCGTGTTTATCGCTGATCAGATTGCTACTCTCTTGAGGTTCATAAATCACCCTTAAGCCCAATATTTTGTACGTGAGCTCCGCTAAGTTGTACGGGGTGTTCGTGTTCTGTTCGCGTAAAACTCCGGCATCATACGTGGGGTTGAGGAAGATAAATAAACTCTAACAATAGCACTTTCCCCTTATTGACACAGATATTCTGTATTGTCGTCTGTGAGCCATGAAATAGTTTTTTATAATATGCAAAGTGATTATCATAGAGTATCTATTGTTCGAATCATATTTTTAACCTCATATAAATTCAAGCAAAAAGATGAGAAGCGATTGAAAATTAATTGTCCTATTATTTATGGATAAGTCTATAATTGTACTAGATGCGTATTCGAACGAATTCTATCAGCTGTCAGTCATACGACGACGCAAGTCGAATTGCCTGATTCAGGCGCAAAAATGCCCAATTTTTATTTATTAATAAGTAATTAATGAAGCTCGAACCGTAATTTTGTCACTCTTGATTTTCGTCTTATTTTGGCTCCTAGAATACGATACTTAAATATTGTCCATTAGTAGGTTTACACCCTGTATACAGGGTGTCCCAGGTTTCAATGTTCAAGCTTCGAGCATTGGCTTGAATAGATCAGCACCAGCGTTGAGATAATTTTTCCCTTGGCCGGAAAGTGGGGACGACGCGACCATGGTGGGGACTGGTACTTGACGGGGGTATGCTAGGCATAGTCAGCGAAGGCGCATGAGGAGAATAGTAGTGGGGATCGAAATACGGGCGAAGAACAGGGGAAGCGAGCCGTGAGGGAAAAATTATCTCGACGCTGATCAGCACATGCCGTGTGTTTATGTAAGCTGTGTTTATTAATACATTTCAAAACGTCTATCGTTGTTGACAATACATGATTGACATTGATCAAAAATCCAATTTGTGATTGTGCGAATTTCATTTATATTCTCTTTTATTTCATTGAACGCATTATTAATCTTTTGAATCAATTCATGACGTGAATTTATTCTTGTTTGATACACTTTATGTTTCAAAGTTTCCCACAGAGAGAAGTCGAGTGGCGTAAGATCGGGCGATCTTGGAGGCCAAGAGATTAACCCACCCCGACCTATCCATCTTTGAGGAAACCAATTATTTAGCCATTGCCGAATTTATGTCCCGTAATGTGCCGGACAACCATCCAATTGCATCCACATTTTTTGCAGAGAATATAATGGCACAACTTTCAAAAGATACGATAATTCGTTTTTTAGAAAATTCAAAAATTCAGTTAAGGTCAACCGACCCGGTAAAAAAGAAGGCCCTACTATTGTATAGGCCTGTCTACAGGGTGTCCCAGAACTAGTGTTAGGCCTTCAAATGGGAAGGAGCCATGGTGATTTTAAACAACTTTTTCCTTTGCAAAAAAGTTGTCCGAGGCGTGGTTGTCGAGTTATTAACAAAAATTACCGACCAACCAGAGTGTTCGTATACAAGGCGGGCAGGAGCGCGATAACCGCCTCGTGCGTTGCCGCGGCCCGTATGCCACGCTCGTGACGAAAACATAGGATTAAAACAAAACTTACATGCAAGAGCAACTAAGAAATTGTTTAAATATTACAGAAACAAAGAAATTAGTCGTTAGTTACGTTCACTGAATAAATGCAACATATTCAATTAAATAACTAACAACTTTATAAATTACAGAGTAGCTAAAATTATAAAAAAATGGGAAGAGAATTAGAGTTGAAATTAGTCGTTCGTCTTTAAGTTCA
>NW_017147938.1:0-330 GCF_001652005.2 Ceratina calcarata | reverse complement strand
ATACAGGGCTGTATACGTAACATTGAGATCCAACCGTGGTATGATATTTTTGAAGGTATAAACTTTCGAAAAATGCAAAAAAAATTTTCTAATAATTTTTTGAAAATTTCACACTGGGTAGGTCCCTTAAATTCATTACCTTCGCGAAATGAGTTGAAGGATCCTGTTGTTAATAATTGTTGGTAACAATGTACGAGCACTCTGTAGTCCGGCGCTCTTCGTCCAGGAAATCGGCGTTGGTACTCCCTTGCAGCAGCTCGCGCATTCCCGTTGCAGAAGCCGTACATGAAATGCATATCAGTGTTACAAGGTAACCGAGCTGATAGGGCC
>NW_017147937.1:0-285 GCF_001652005.2 Ceratina calcarata | reverse complement strand
TTCGAACATACGATATTGTCGTTAAAGGCGTTAAATAATTTCGCGAACGTCGGAGCGTACAGGACAGAATGATTCGAGCCTATACGCAGTCGCGGAAAGTCGTGGCCACACGATCGAGACGGACGAGCGAACGGGATCACTTCGATCTTAATCATCGAAGAGCGAGCTCCTCTTCGAACTTCTCACGTGACGGATCCGTGTTAGCTGGAACCAGAAGTATTTCTGATAATCTACCGGATTATCTTGCATGCAAAATAAATTCAAGACCGAGGTACTCTCCGTCTA
>NW_017147936.1:0-285 GCF_001652005.2 Ceratina calcarata | reverse complement strand
TTGTTAACGTTCAATTGGTTTCTAAACAATAGAAATTGATAGAATTTGTTATATTGTTGATATTACATACTTTCCTATCACAAAATAAAAATATATTGTAGAAATAGGATAGGACTCTTTTTATCGATGAGTTTGTAAATTTTTTATTATATTTTAATTAATAACTTCCTTTAAAGTTCATGAATGATTATTCTTTTAGAAAGTTCATAGAATACTATCAATTCGATATGACCGTTTTTTCTGGGTTATTTTCGAGATCAAAGTGAAGTTTTCTTTGGGTTATTG
>NW_017147935.1:0-285 GCF_001652005.2 Ceratina calcarata | reverse complement strand
TACAAGTTATTTCTCCTTCTTCGAGCAGAATATAACTATCTTCCCACTCCTCGTTCCCTCGTGCTGCTTTCAGGTTTTTACAAAAAGGGAACGGCATATAGTCGGATTTTGTTCGTTTCGTGAGATAAATAAATAAAATTAAAATCCTTCGCGCTACCTCTCGATTCAGAGTGAGTCAGACTCGTCCATATCAATCTTATTCAATTAAATTAGAGGTTACCGCTGCTTAATCCTTTCCTACTTGAATAGTTGTAACTCTCAAGCCTTGTGACCTGTTATATCAAG
>NW_017147934.1:0-285 GCF_001652005.2 Ceratina calcarata | reverse complement strand
TCATATTATATTTTATACTTCGGATTTTGTATGGTACTATATTTTGTATTCCATAATTTAAAGAATGGATAAAGGTTATGATACTAGAATAAGTATGAGTGTCCAGAGAGGAAGGTCTACGATGTAAAGCAAAATTTGCGGAAAGAGTGCGAGAAGTAAAAGAGAGAGGGAGAGCGAAAGTGTAGTCTCGTTTATACGAGCTTCTATAGTTTCACCGTAGTGGGGTGCTTGCCCCCCTATCCTTACCATACTGTGATATATACACCAAAGTATATATATTTCTAC
>NW_017147933.1:0-285 GCF_001652005.2 Ceratina calcarata | reverse complement strand
CCGACGGATATCCCTATTTAATGATAAGCGAAACGTCCTTTTGGATTTACAGCGCCGCTGCTCTGCCGGGGTACTCGGACCCAGTTCCAGTCCAATCTAATGGTGACCGGGAGAAAGCCATATGCGAAAGATAGTTGGCATCATTTCCGTATCGACAAGGTCGAGTTTAAAGTCGTGAAACCCTATAGCCGCTTCGGCCTGCCCTCAATCAATCTCAAAACAGGCAAAAACATCTATAAGGTAAGGCACTGCGCACTTTACAAAACTATTGCGGCACCAATTAAT
>NW_017147932.1:0-285 GCF_001652005.2 Ceratina calcarata | reverse complement strand
TTTAAAAGATTTAAAAACCATCTTTCACTGATAACTGGGAAGTTTGCGCCACTGTCCCATATTTCTGTTTATTTATTGTTACTGTTATATACATATTTTGTTGTTGCTTAGCGTTATGTCTATGTTTGTCTTGTATTACTGATTTTTGCCTTGTTTTCGGGTTCCTTGCCCTCTCCTTTGTGTTGTCCGGGAGCTGGCCGGTTGGTGGGTGCTTGCTGTGCCCGAGAGCATGAGCTCCAGCTCGCGTTCAATCTCGTTTCGATGCGTGCCGTTGGGTTCCGTGGT
>NW_017147931.1:0-285 GCF_001652005.2 Ceratina calcarata | reverse complement strand
TTTGGATGTATAATCATATTAAGTTAGAGCTGAGAAATTCAGCAAAAATGCTCCGAAACGTCTCGAGTTGCTGGTTCGTCTGCGCGAAAATGGTCTCGAGTACAAAGGATTAAATGAGGAACAGGATGTTTTTGCTTATATCCTGTCAGAGTATTTCAAGACAAATACAACGACCTATTGGGAAGATCATTGGTGGTTTGAGTTCAGCCAATTGTGATGGAAAATAGTTCAGTTCGAGGAAATGGTCGAACATTTCCTTGCCGTCTCTGGTTGTTGATGTCTCGT
>NW_017147930.1:0-285 GCF_001652005.2 Ceratina calcarata | reverse complement strand
ACCCCTGAATACCAGCAGGCGCGTTTTCATGTGGGGGGAGATAGAGATCGTGATGCTCTTTCAGAAGTATTTAACGAAATCTCCCAATCATTGTAATATTTTCCAAGAGTATAAATGAGTATTTGAATCTGTTTTGTAGCATAAATAATAGTAATGCTTCGCAGTGTAAGTTGCCTCAAATTCAGGTTTACATACTATCAGTTTTACATACTATCAGTCTCATCTCGATCACACCTTGTAATGGGTAACAGATATAGTAGAAGCTTGAGAGTTGGGGAAAAAAGG
>NW_017147929.1:0-285 GCF_001652005.2 Ceratina calcarata | reverse complement strand
GGAGTTGAATGGGAGAAGGGAACTCGAACGTCCAATGATGGCAAAGCTCGCGGCTCTGATTGGTGAGAAAACAGGGGAGAGGAAGATGCTGAGAGTGAGCTTTTGACCCGAGAGATCATAAAAGAGACGAAATGAGATTGTGGAAAATCATTCGCTTGTGTCTACCCTCCGCCTATGTGTAATAATTTTGTGTGCAAGTGAACTTCATTGTCATCATGAGCAGGCCTTTCTCGAAAGTAGAATTCGAACTCTCGCACCAGGTTGCGGTTGTTCCGGTAGGATTTC
>NW_017147928.1:0-285 GCF_001652005.2 Ceratina calcarata | reverse complement strand
CTCTCCACCTTGCCTTTCTTCATTTCCCTCAACATTCTCCTGAGTTCTCGTTTCTCTTCCCTCCATGCTTTGCTATGCCATTTCCTCTCACCCATACTCCACCTTCTAATCTTCTCCTCTTTCAAGATTGCTTCATGCACTTTCTCCTTTATTTCTCTTTCCAACCCTCCTCTGTCCCTCTCATAGTCCTGTTCCATCCTCTGCAGTTACCGTGATAATGCTCAATCCCATCCTATGATCATATGCACTTTATTACTTCTCTCTCATCTTCTTCTTCCTCGTTAG
>NW_017147927.1:0-285 GCF_001652005.2 Ceratina calcarata | reverse complement strand
ATTTATGATATACGTTCGCTGTTACATAAAAATTTAAAAGATTGACTCGAGTAAACGTTGATGTGATTGACATTCTGTACAAAAGCGATTTAATTTTCTTTCATGTTTTTTATTCAGGTTCCGCTCAATTTTAATCCTTAACACATTCAGGATCTGCAGATTTTGAAAAAACTATCACTCAGTACTTTAGTTCATTATTTTTAGTTCACTATCCAACTCGTACGCTTTCGTCTATTAGGATTTCTGCTTTTATCTTGAAGGATTCATTCACTCATCTTTCATGAG
>NW_017147926.1:0-285 GCF_001652005.2 Ceratina calcarata | reverse complement strand
TATACTTTTCGTGCAGATCGCGTTAATGTATGTTAACTGATAATATAAAATTAAAGAGAATTACATTCTATTCATAAATTTTAAATAATCTCAAAATCATATTAGTAATTTCCAGTAGCATTTCGGTGAAATTTGATATAGCGAGATGAACTCTTTCTTTATACTTTCATGTGTATAATACAAATAAAAATACCAAAAATGTGTGTATAAATGAAAAATTAGTGCGTGTACGCCTACTATCTATATTTAATAACGATATGAATTATAAAACTTCTTTTAAATGTC
>NW_017147925.1:0-285 GCF_001652005.2 Ceratina calcarata | reverse complement strand
GGCCACTGCGAATGCGTATCCTTCCAGCGAGCGAAGCGTATCGTGGACGTCTCACGCATCCGATTTGTAAGTCGTTCTTTCTATATTTGCGCCTAGGAACCGCGAGTGCGCACATTGTGCATTAGTGTACTCAAAGTGCCATTAGTCTGGCACCGTACTGTGATTCAATCTCTTGTAAATCCGTCGCTCTAGTCCGAATTACCTGAATTATAAAGACTGATTCGCATTCCATGTTTTAAATATATCTGCTTATTTACGTATTTCATCTAACAAATTTCTGATTTC
>NW_017147924.1:0-285 GCF_001652005.2 Ceratina calcarata | reverse complement strand
TTTTTTTTTACAATCAACGCCACTGAATAAAAGTTTCGCGCATCTATCGTACCCGCGGTGTTCAAGTGGAAAAATCGAATGCTATAATTGAGCACAGCGCCTTGAATTAAATTTATTTTTGTACAATCGTAGAAGTCGCGTGTAATTTACATTTTAATCAAATTTTTATTCTGAGGATCTTCTTCAAAGGATTAGGATTGATCAGATCTATTTTTTAGTATTATTAGTTTCAATTACGCTAAATGAGGTAAACTAGTTTAATATAATTTAAGACAATTATTAATT
>NW_017147923.1:0-285 GCF_001652005.2 Ceratina calcarata | reverse complement strand
GCCCGTCGGTCAGCTATTCGGGCTTGGTGGCCCTCTGCAATGATAAGGGGTTTCAGGTCACCCTGGTGGACTGAGGTGGCCCTGGATCTCCTGTCAGGTCCCACTGGAAGCGGGGAGTTCTGTTGGGTTGCCCGAGGCCAATGGATTATTTGCGTCAGAAGACCTATCTCGGCGCCACTGTCGGCCCCTACGCCGACCATCAGCATTGACCAAGCAACGCTAAACCATGATAGCAAGTGTTTAGGCTTGCTATGTATCAGACCGAGCTCAACTGCACGGCGGCCG
>NW_017147922.1:0-285 GCF_001652005.2 Ceratina calcarata | reverse complement strand
GTAGAGTGCGACCTGCCCGGTGTAGGATATACCGTGGTGGAATCCAGAGTTGGTGAATATAGCACCTTTAGAGTGCGGCCTGCACGGCGGAAGATATACCGGGCATATTCGTGTATCCCGAACGTTCGACCGACGACTGTCTCCTGGGGTCCAGCAAGAGGACGTACGAGAAGGAGCAGCCACCTTATTCGCGAGGAACCCGAATACGGGACGTGCTTGTGTCAGACACCCCTGCACATTGTTCGGCTGCATCACAGGGTAAGTGTGCCTTCTAATTGGCGGTAC
>NW_017147921.1:0-285 GCF_001652005.2 Ceratina calcarata | reverse complement strand
TTGGAGGAACAACTCGAGAACAATAGTTTATCTCAGGAAACGTTTTTACAAATCAAAAATAATTGTTTATCTTTTTATATTAGAGCCATTTTTGAAATTATAGATCGCTTCCCTTTAACCGATGAATTTTTAGGTAGTTTACAAATTTGTCAATTAAAATATTGTCTTTTTGACAGTGATAGAGACAAGACATTTTTGTACGTAGCCCGTGTAGTGTGGAGTTGTTTTTACATTATGGTTGGTAAGAGTGTGATTGAGTATAGTGTGGTACAAAGATGTGTGTGT
>NW_017147920.1:0-285 GCF_001652005.2 Ceratina calcarata | reverse complement strand
GCCTTTATTATAAATAAATGTGCCCATAATTATGAAAGTGGTCTAAGTCAAAATTGAAAAAAAATGAATTTCACTTATTTCACCCAACAAAATCATGTGTGAAATAAGTGAAATTCATTTTTTTTCAATTTTGACTTAGACCATTTTCATAATTATGGGCACAAATGAGAATGATCAATAAACAATTTTCCAAATGATTCTTTAGGTTTTTTAAATTTTATCCAACGTTTGAAACGGAGAGAAAAAATATTGAAAGACATATTTTAGAAGATATCTCTTTTAAAA
>NW_017147919.1:0-285 GCF_001652005.2 Ceratina calcarata | reverse complement strand
ATATTCCTAAAATAGCAGCTTGTAGACCTGTACCATTCAAGTTGCGAGACAAAGTGAGACTTGAACTTGAAAGCCTAGAAAAATTAGGAATAATAGAGAAGGTTAACGAACCAACAAAATTTGTTCATCCAATGGTGCTAGTTTTAAAACAAGATGGATCAGTGAGGATAGCAATAGATCCTGAATCATTAAATAAGTGTGTAATGAGACCACATTACAAAATGTCAACTTTTGAAGAAATTGCTTCAGAAATAAAGGATGCCAAACTATTTGCAGTACTTGACG
>NW_017147918.1:1533-3311 GCF_001652005.2 Ceratina calcarata | reverse complement strand
GGTTTATTCTTTTAAAAAGGTGGCTCTCGCCACATGATTAATAAGTAAAGTATTAGCCATGGTGAACGTAGAGATACACCTTTGAATCGATTTTCCCTGGATAGAAAGTGCGCGAATCCCGTTTTGACAGCTTCAAACCAGGAAAAAAATGTCCATGAAGAGTATTGATGAAATATTAGATGGAGTCGTAGTTTCATAGGATCATCGATGGGACGTTGGAAGATTTTTAAGCCAAAAGTCTAGATCTGATTTAATGCTTCATTGCCAATTAAGCAATTTTTACAAACATCAAAGTAAGACACTTTTTGCGATAATTTTTGTTGGAATCGAAAGTGGCAGGAGAAGCAAATCGAATCGTTGTTAATCGACGGAAACTGGGTTAGGAAAAGTGACGTGAGAAAGAGAAACGGGAAAAACGAAGATCTCGAGGGATCGATCGAGCACGTAGGTGGAGCCGTAATTTCATGGAACGATTGCCAACGAAAGTATTCCCGATGGACTGTTCGCCGGAGCATAACGCAGTCCTCAGCTGCGGAAAAATCGATTCGAAGGAATCTCGTTGCGGGACGTTAGTAGGACGACCGTAACTATGGAATCGGCCGTGAAATTCGTGGCGAATTTCCGGCGTGCCCGAGATAAGCCTTTCACTCCCATCTACCGCTTCCAATCTTCAGTTCGGCCTGCGAATCGCCTCGTTTGCGCCGGACCCGATTAAACCCGATGGAGACGTGTCCCTCGGGGACAGCAACGGTTAACGTGAAAACACCGAACGTCCGACGGTCATTAAAATACCACCTGTCATACCGTCTCTTTCAAATTAACCGACGTGTTTTACAAAAATACTGTCTTTCTCTGGTTTCCTGGAAAGTTTCGATTTATCACGTCAAAAGACGTTGTTGAAGGCTCTGGAAAGTCGACGAAACCGTGCCATTCGTATTAACTATGAACGATTGATTCATAAAAATTTGTGCATTCATGCAAACTGCCTTTAATGAGTTAGATTAGGTTAGACTCATTCATTAAAGTTCGTGCATTCATGAAAACTGCCCTTAACAAATTCGGTTGTACGCTGTTGATTTGTTACAACGAATTTTGCATTAAACCTTGTATTTATGCATTTGTGTCCAAAAATATAGTGATTAATGGCTGAAGTATGCCTCGAACGATGGATCGAACGATTAATTGAATTTGGAATACGACGGATGGCTGGTTAATAGATGGATTAGGCGGAGATAGACGCGGACGCGAAAATGGCAATCTGGACGTAACCCGGTGACTAGAAAGCTCCCGTTTGAGTGTACCGTCATTACATTGATTAGCGCAATCGAAGCGGTGTTTATGCGGCGTCATTACGGGACCGCGATGCAACCAGCCAGCCGCACCTTCCCTTCACCTTCTGGCGAACGCTTAGCCGGCACGTCAGCCACCGCGGCGGGTACACGGGTTTGCACAATATCCCCCCACGTTTGCACAACTGCGAGGAACGAGCGATTCCGTAAGATGAGACGAGGACAAGGACAAGGCCAAGTTCACTCCGCGGATCATCGCACTTTCTATCTCCCACCCGATTCGTCCTCCAATTATTCGTACTCAACGTTAATATTCCTGCAAATGCAATAATTGAATTCAGACGCAAAATCAATTTCAATATTTTAATTCAGTTATTATTGCTGTTGTTGTTATTGTTGTCGATATTACTATTATTATTGTTGTTGCTGTTGTTATTATTACTATTATTATTGTTGTTGCTGTCGAAAATATTATTGTTATTGTTGTTG
>NW_017147918.1:0-825 GCF_001652005.2 Ceratina calcarata | reverse complement strand
GTCGTTGTTGTTGCTGTTGTCATTAATATTATTATTTTTGTTGTTGTTGTTATTACTATTGTTGTTAGGATTAGGATTTTATTCTACGATTGTGATGATGTTTAGATGATCTTGTACGAGAATTTTTTTATGTAACAACGAGCTGACATTTCGCTGAGAGGGTCGTCGAACGAGGTCGCTTAGCCACGATCAAGGCGCAACATTAAACACGCCTGGAGTCAATAGGCGACTAGTTTACTCACTTTTATTTGAACTTTACCTTTTACCTGAACTTTAAACCGAGGGACTCGTGGCTCCCGCAGTCTCGTGACTCCCACGTTACGAATAACTACGATCAAAAAGGAAATTCTGCCCGATCTGAATTGATCGACGATTTCCAATATGATTAACAATATTTGATTATAGTAAGTC
Source organism: Ceratina calcarata (assembly GCF_001652005.2). Taxonomy (NCBI): domain Eukaryota; kingdom Metazoa; phylum Arthropoda; class Insecta; order Hymenoptera; family Apidae; genus Ceratina; species Ceratina calcarata. The sequence goes on along the minus strand of NW_017147918.1, from coordinate 414 downwards.
TTATCCCTAACGACGTGTCGTCATTCTTACATAATTTTCATAGTTTTACGTAACGCGAAAACGAGTTTACATAACGCGTGCGTTAGTGGAATCGGACCGGGTTAGAGAGTACGCCTACGTCGTCTACGTGGAAATCCTGTCACGCGAAATCACGCTTTTTACCTATAGACGCGATGCAGCAACGTCGTCGTCGTCGTCGTGACAGTCCAGTTTCGTGCGTCAGGAGGACCGCGGACAATGCGGATGTGTAATAAGCCCGGGCAATTGCTTCGTTTCCGGCAGCCAGACGTCGGCCTGACATAAAAATATGCTTGTGCAAAGCGAGATGAATGATTGAGGACTGAAACGCAATTACGTTGCCTAAAAAAATTGTACAAAACACAATTGCAATTTTCAAATAAAATAACAAATTAA
>NW_017147917.1:0-285 GCF_001652005.2 Ceratina calcarata | reverse complement strand
TGTGTATATGTATATATATGTGTATGTATATATCTATATCTATATATATACCTTTGAATGCATATTTTGTAAGAATTATTTTCTCATAAAAAAAATTATTTGATGTATCATTTGACAAATTTGAGGGATTATACACATTTGTCCATTTACTTATAGATATATAATAGTGTTGAAAAATAAACAATTACAGAATTATATCTACTATTTTTCATAATTTAGTAAATCTACAAATTAATTGACATTTCTCATAATAGAAGATGTTTAGAAGTCTTCAAATTCAATTCG
>NW_017147916.1:0-285 GCF_001652005.2 Ceratina calcarata | reverse complement strand
AACTTGTTTTATATTTGGGCATAAAAATGATGATGCTACTACTTTCATTTTGTGATCCAGATTTAAAAGTCTAGATCTCTTATATTGGTCAAAGTCGAAAAATCAAACGCAGTGTCAATTAATAAAGAAATGTAAAAAAAATTAATAATTTTCATTGCCTGGCAATGGCAGCACATTTCAAGAATCTCGCCGGAAATGACTAGTTTCTGAATTATGAAATATTTCTTAGGTAGAGAAGTACTAATTGCTCCATGCTTACCAAATTTAAACCCATTGTACTTTTTT
>NW_017147915.1:0-285 GCF_001652005.2 Ceratina calcarata | reverse complement strand
ACTTTTCTTCACCGTACGCGCTGCGATCGAAATTCCGCAAATCTTACATCACTGGATCACGTACGCTAAATGCGTATGTGTAAACTGTTCTGATTGGTCGTTCCTCCACTTGACTGAGCCTCGCCATTACCGGAAGTGACTCCGAGGTTCCATTATAGGACATCTTGGAGTATGGACCTTTCCCCTGAACCCGAGCCCCTGCAATCGCGCAACCGTCGCCCAGGCCGGCTTTCGCGCAACCGAGAACAGCGCGCGCGCCTTAATAAACGGCGAGCCTTTAGTCGT
>NW_017147914.1:0-285 GCF_001652005.2 Ceratina calcarata | reverse complement strand
TATATAATTGAGAATTTGTTTATTACATTTGTCATTTTATAATTTATAATACAATTTTCATATGGTTTTGATTAAACGAAAGAACGTTCATATCGTGCAAGTAGTATAAGAACGTAATAGGTCAGACACTATGGTTACTTAATCGTGCAGGAATTACATTAACTAATTTCACATTTTCTACAAGATTAATTATTTAATTTGTAAATAAGCTCAACGTTTATCATAACTTTTACTCTAATATTATTTATTTTATTAAAACTTTTTCCAACATGTCTCTCTATTGCT
>NW_017147912.1:0-285 GCF_001652005.2 Ceratina calcarata | reverse complement strand
GTTCTAATCAAAACAACGTTAAATCGTGTATTTACTAGCATGTTTAATAAGAGGGCTGCCGGACCGAATTTGTACCAAATTTCTCTACGCTAGCATAATGAAGAGAAGGGATCACGTTTGAACGGTTTTTTCATAACACGAGGCTGAAAATAGTACTTTGTGCACCAAGGGCCGAAAATGAGTCTTTCCGGGTGAGGTTGATGTTTAAGCACGAGTGGCAGTCGAGGGAGGCACAGGCGCCCGAGATGAACACGAGCTGCTCAGAACATCATCCGAGCCTGGAAA
>NW_017147911.1:0-285 GCF_001652005.2 Ceratina calcarata | reverse complement strand
ATCCATAGATTGTGTAAGAGAAATAACACTTTTTGTATTTTGTACTAAATCATCACATGAAATAAACTTAAGAACTAATTTTTCTAGTAGTATTACATCACATATCGCATTGTACGCATCTTTTATAGATAAATTCTAGTAATTCTAAGTAAATAATGTACTTAATTTAAAAGCACCTTTTTCTTTACTATCAGGAAATTGCTTTCTGAACAAACTTAAGCTATCAGTAAATCTGTTTAAAAATCGAATATTAATTTCGTAAATTCGATTCGCGGTTCGGTCATT
>NW_017147910.1:0-285 GCF_001652005.2 Ceratina calcarata | reverse complement strand
CGACAGAAAAGGTCAGCTAATCGCTTGAAAGCCATGTGTGCAAACGAGCCGCGTACAAATATTGGGCGTTTCTATAGTATTCACGGCACTCCCCTAGCACCATCAATATATCAAAAGCATCTTGAAAATCGTTCATTTTCGCGATCCGATGTACTCACATTAGAAGGTAATGCGTAACTAACTGATATGTCAACAGAAAATGTCTACTTGCAGCCGACAAGTTTCATTATAAAGGAACAGAGGAACAGGTTTAGGACTAACAATCCACCATTAAAAATTAAATAA
>NW_017147909.1:0-285 GCF_001652005.2 Ceratina calcarata | reverse complement strand
GAACAATAATGTGTACTTGCAATTTGCTGGCAGCATTTTCATATTGTCAAATATTTAAGTAATAAATAAAATTTTTACAATAGTACAGTATTCGTTTATAAAAGAACCACGAAGGAAGACCTATTCTTGTTACCTTAGACCTAAGTTATTATTAACATGAGACTTGTAAGTGTATATTGATTACAGTTACCAGAGAAACATTGAATTATTAATTTGAGATGTAATTGATATGTTTCCCGGACACTTAACTGTGGCAGCTCTTTAAATGGTTGATATACATTATAA
>NW_017147908.1:0-285 GCF_001652005.2 Ceratina calcarata | reverse complement strand
TGTTCTAGTATCTGGTTTTGACACATTTTGGTAGGATTGTACCTGACTTGCAAACTAAAAATTAAGCAAATTAAAAAATCGAACGAACTTATTTGCCAATTCAGTAATAACTTTTTTACTACTCTCACAAAACTTCTGAAATTGTGCATATCGTTCTATTAATGTAATATCTAGTAAACGTTAAAATATCAATGCTTCGTCATTGTTCTTATTTCAAGGCTCGTACAACCTTAATATTCGTGATAGTATTGTCTGCTAATTTAATTCAGTTGCAGTATACAGACT
>NW_017147907.1:0-954 GCF_001652005.2 Ceratina calcarata | reverse complement strand
GGATGCCACGAAACGCCAGGAACGGTTCGCCGTAAACGTTCTCGTCCACGACACCACGCAACAGGCCCTGCTTCACGCGCACTACAGTCATCTCGGACGGCATGTAACAGACGTATGACGCGACGCTTTTTCACAGCCGATGTGCTGACTGCGTACTGAATCAACGGCCAGTTGCCAATGCTTTCTTAAACGGAGTATGCTGGGGGCATGAAAGAGGCGAACGGATGCCGGATGATAATAGTAGGGGAACGAAGTAAGGTTTAAAGTGACGCGACTGCCGCAAGCAGTCTTCTCCCGCTAATTGAACTTGAACGTGTATAAAAATTGAATAGATAAAATACAGCTGATAAACAGCTAAAAGGAAAATCTGATAGCGTATCAAATAACGTTAAACGTATTTAAATATTAGTATAGTGATACCTAGGAAAGGTAGTTTTCATGTTTAAACAGTGACTAGCGCAAATGATAACATATATTATTGGACTATATTGTAGGAGGCTCCTGTGTACTGCGTAGCACTATTTGATAACTAATCGCATTAGATACTATTTGTATTTTTTATCTGCGTGTTATAATATACGATACAAACTTTGTTTGCAATATCCACTGTGTGATTCTTATAGAATTTTTATGCTAAAAGCATATCCCAAATGTACTGTTTCCGAAAAACAAGTTTTTTGTATGTATTTGCCACTGTAATTGGAAATGATCTAAAAATGATGTTTCTATATGATCTAATAAAGATTTAGAAATAAACCTAACTCAACCTTATAAATATCTTCCGGAAAATAAATATGATTAATTACAATCATGTGCACAGGGATTTAGATTTAGATGTATTTGAAAATGTGAAAGAATATTTCCGAAAATGAAGTATGTAAAATCGCAATACAGATTGTTATTAACAGACGACCATTTCCAAACAGCTTACGAGATGGTGAGATAGTGATAATG
>NW_017147906.1:0-285 GCF_001652005.2 Ceratina calcarata | reverse complement strand
ATTTCGGTTTCTTCTTCACTTTTGTCTTCGGATGCGCGCCATTTTTCTTTCCTGACGACTTCGTAACCGCCAATGCACTTGTCCATTCATCATCTTCTCCAAGATCCTTTTCTTCTTGGATTAATTGCTCTAGCAGATTCGATACAATCTGCCTTACTGGCTCAACACTGCCCCATGCTGTTTTGAACATCGAAAATTTAGACGTTAAAGTGGACAGTATTTTCGATACAACGGCACGTTCCGATATTTCTTCGCCTAGGTCTCTCAACTGCGATGCCATATTCT
>NW_017147905.1:0-285 GCF_001652005.2 Ceratina calcarata | reverse complement strand
CGGCTCTGAGCCGGATTCCGGAGTCGGAAATCGCAATGGGAATAGGCCATAAGTCATGGACCTAAAGGACGTAACATCGTCGCGGTAAGCAGTGACGAAATATGTAAGGGGGTTGTAAACCATGAACGCATGCGCTCCCCTTCCCATGCAGCAAATTGCTGATCATACTGTGGTGCACCCATGGACCTAAAGAACGTAGCATGAGGTAGGGTTTTAGATGTGGGTGGGCATGATTCAAGAGGCTGAGGGGGGAATATGGAGGAGAACAAATTGTTAGTCAGACTT
>NW_017147904.1:0-285 GCF_001652005.2 Ceratina calcarata | reverse complement strand
AGAGTCTATTATTTCCAAACTTACATGTGAGATAGATAAAAGATTTTATAGAGAACTTGCACGGTACAAGGGAAACAAACTTTCCTTACTAAATACTGAATCCATTTGAAGACCTCATAAAGTGAATTCAATTCGCATTTCCACTTTAAGGTAGCTCGTTATTTGGGTAACGTATTATATCAAGAGAGGGCCCTACAATAGGCTTATTTTTAAATTAGATTTTGAAGTGAGAATTTCATTATTAAATGTATAATATAATTTCCACATTCATATATTTTAATGTTA
>NW_017147903.1:0-285 GCF_001652005.2 Ceratina calcarata | reverse complement strand
TAAAATCTTACTTGACTTTTTTTCTAAAATAAAATTAATATAATTCGGTCTTTCAATATCAATTCTTAATTTCGGTATTTCAGTTACTTCGATAGACGTATTTTTGATTATTCATACGCGATGAAAGCATTTCAGTAAGCAACTTTAGTATTGAAATGGTACTAGATTTTAATTTTAAAACAGGTGGCTCGTTAGGTATACAAATGACTCGTATCATGCAAATTTCCTTTTTCAAAATGCTCAGAGCAAATGCGACCCACAACATCAATACTATCGTAATGTCTT
>NW_017147902.1:0-285 GCF_001652005.2 Ceratina calcarata | reverse complement strand
TACAAGCTTGATACCACCTGTAAACGTATATAGTACACACTATTAAAAGAAACAGCTTTGTTGTAAAACAAGCAATTTCAAATTAGAATGAAAACGTTTCGCTTATTTATTATAATGATTATTGTAACGAGAACCTTTCATGATATAATATACAGAAAGAAATTCCTATATCGAGGCTTGGAAAATTAAATAATTTACTCAATATGGGTTAGGGTTAGACGAACAAGATTCAAGATTTTAGAATCTTCATGTATCATAAAGCGTTCAAAAGAAATATTACTGAAT
>NW_017147901.1:0-285 GCF_001652005.2 Ceratina calcarata | reverse complement strand
ACTCTTCATCTGCACAGTCTTTATCCATTAGAAACGGTAAAAAAATATTATAATTTATAAAGATATGAAGTGGTTAGTCTACAGCTAAGGAGGCCTGTTCCCCACCTTCCTCACTTCTAGCTTAAGTAGTTACCATGTGTTTCAAATAATTGCGTCGCTAAGAAAGAGGGAACCAATCTAATAATCGGTGGCAGCTGTTTGTACGAGGACGTGAATAAAATATGTTATTGAATTCGAAATCCGAAGTTCTTTACCTTACAATTGTATTTGCGAATTTATTAGAAG
>NW_017147900.1:0-285 GCF_001652005.2 Ceratina calcarata | reverse complement strand
TTTCAAGAGTCAGCTGTGACTTTTCTAATTAGAATATAAAACGTTGATTGGTTTCATTAAAGGACATAGCGAACGTGTTTCTCCGCCAATTAGATTTTAATTGAAAGTTCGTGACAAGGCCATTAACCGAGTGACAATTGAATCTCAAGACAGGAAGTTGCGACAGCCTTCGTTTATATTAACACAGTTTAACTCCAGAAAAATTAAATAGATACATTCGAATTATGTGCTATTATAAGATTTTATTTAAATACAATACAATACTTTATTTAATTTAAATACAAT
>NW_017147899.1:0-285 GCF_001652005.2 Ceratina calcarata | reverse complement strand
CCAGCGCATGCTAGAACCCTATGGCACTCTCGCTCGTTGCCAGCTTTAGCGATGCCTTCAGGCCACGTGAGCGCAAATCGCTCAGGGGTTCATACCCGCTGACCTATGACCCCCGTAATCGTCTTTAATAAAAAGCAGCTCTTTACGGCTATGTGCCCGTGACCCCGATGAGAACCAGCAGACAAAGGCGATCGTCTTGCCGGATGTTGTTGTAGAGGGCATTTGCCCAGAGATAGCCATACCGCGTATCGCTCAGGTCACGTTACGCCTAAGCGTGATGTTCAT
>NW_017147898.1:0-285 GCF_001652005.2 Ceratina calcarata | reverse complement strand
TTTAACATATATTTATTATCTTGTACCTGCCATTAAATATTACTCTTTTCTTTCAGGACAAGACTTTTGGTATAAAAAACAAAAAAGGTGCCAAGCAACAGAAATTTATACAACAAGTAGAAAAGCAGGTAAAATCAGGTGGTGTTAATCCACGGAAATTAGAAGACCCTAATGTTAAGAAGCTTGAAAAAGAAAAGAAATTAAAAGAGCAGAAAGAATTAGCTCTTATATTTAAGCCTGTGCAATCACAAAAAATAGATAAAGGTATTAACTGAATAAAATTAT
>NW_017147897.1:0-285 GCF_001652005.2 Ceratina calcarata | reverse complement strand
GGTCTCTACGACCAAACCCGGCAACCCCTTTGCATCGAGTAGTGAGTTGATAGAACGGTGTTCAATAGGAATAGAGCAGAACTACGTATTATCCTGATTTCGTCCCACTGCTCTTCCTACCTCACCCCCGTTAATTCTGCTCCCCTTCACACCCAATACCCATTATAATACATTCCCCACTCCACAATTCTCAAACATTCAAATTCTACAACATGAACGATTACCGATAAAAAAGGTACATATCAAATATTTCCTTAAGATCTGTTTGTATTCTACGTACATTTA
>NW_017147896.1:2975-3269 GCF_001652005.2 Ceratina calcarata | reverse complement strand
TGAACATGGTAAATTGCTCCTAAAAAGGATCTGGCATATGCTACGGTAGAGCCTCCTCCCGAACTGGCCGCAAGATGCAGCACTTTCGTTGCGGCTTCACTTGACAACAAAGAAGTGAGCACTCTCATTTTTCTCTCTGATCGTAGTATCCAGTGGTTTCTGTGTCGTGTATTTTGACGTCTTCAATTGGCGCAACTAATGGTCCTGCTGATTTTAAAAATAAAAAGGAATTTATAATTTATATGTGTAAGTGTTTCTTTACAAATTTATTCAATAAGTTTCTTAAACGTACCT
>NW_017147896.1:0-1451 GCF_001652005.2 Ceratina calcarata | reverse complement strand
CTCGGCTTTTTCCGTAAGAATTTTACATTGATTCTTTGTGATAAATGATTGCACACGCTGAAAAGGATGTACATTATCAGAACGGCGTACCATACCTTCGGGGTAAACAAATTCCACATCCAAGTATACACGTGTGTCATTTTTTGATGTATATACAATTTATGACTGTATACAAGAATTCATTCATATCAGTTTTTGCTTGCATATGTAATTTCGGCTTGTTTTCTGGTATCGTCGAACTTAAGAAGTAATTGACATTACTTGGAACGAAATCACATTTGAACCGTTTCAACTTGCCCAATTTTCCATAACGGAACGGTGATTTGCATGATATGAGGTCGAAGGCCGCCAGTGATTTCAACCCTCGATAATACGTCCGTTCCATTTTTTTGTATTGCACTTAGCAATCCGAAGTTGTAAGTGTTATTGGCATCCCTTGTCCCTAGAGACGTCTCGTCCGATTTAATCGGTTTTAATCTGGAATAATTTATGTCCCCGTAATTTTTATACGTGATTTCACGTGAAAGTCGTTCATTTACGTGAAATTCAAGTGTTCTGATAATGTATTCCAAATCTCGCCGATAACGCCGGTCACTTCAGTTCCATTATTTTTTGAATTGACGATGTTCCATTCCTAAGGATAAAAATATTAAACGATAGAATGCGATTAATACGCGACGGGTTTCAATCATTCCATGTATATACATAGTTTATTTCTTATTCGACCGTAGATTTCAAATTAATGTCGATTGCATTTCATCATTATTTTACGGAGTAAAAACTTGCTATTTGGTTCAATAATTCACCTCAAAGTAAGTGTGTCGGACTATTCTTCCTTGAAAGTTGTGCGTCTCCTCTTTCCAACTACGCACGAGCACATCCTGTTTCGCGAATGTGAATGCCGAGACGCTGAAGATCGGCACGAAATCTTGGATTTTCTTATCCCATATCACACCGTTCACCGATTCCGCCGGATTAAAAGATTGAAGAATCGCCACGAACAATAGTAGTTTTCTCATAAATAGACTGCGGTTTTTTACGCCAAATAAAACATTCATGACGGTCGAGTAAAAATCAGTCTGAACTCACTCCGTTATTTTATATAGCTTTATACTCCCGTTTCTATTTTCTATACATTCGGTATTTTTACAAACGCATCGAATTCGCAGTCTACTCATGTAAGGCAAGTCTTTTCTGACTGCGTTCGTTCCGCTCGCACGAGAAATTCACAACGGTTCGTTCTCACTTTTAACAGCAGCTTGTTTCTGGATCGTAATCAGATTTTTTAGTATGACACATCGCAGTTTTGATGATACGCGATTATATCTGTTTCCTGTAGCTAAAATTATCGGAGCAGTTTATCGAATGCACGCTAGAGAGATCATATTTACTGATTTTGTCAGAACAGTACCGAGCCTTAAGCAAATGTACTGATTAAAAATAATTCGAAA
>NW_017147895.1:0-1474 GCF_001652005.2 Ceratina calcarata | reverse complement strand
AAATAAAATAAATATTAAATAATTATTATAAAAATGAAATAATAATAAAAATCATGGAATGCAATTATTTAAATTTTCTGGCTGGTTCCAACTCGGTGGTCACTCAATCCCATCAGTGATGCCCGTCAGTTGGTGAAATAAAAAAAAGATCTTCGAAACGTACCCAAGCCAGATTCCACCGACCGGCCTTGAATACACGCATAACCAGTCGCGGGATCCACCGATGCACCCGAGACGTCGTCGGATTTCCGCGGATTTTCTATATAAACTGGCAGCCGCGGTGTTCCCCACGCGAAGAAGACGTCGATGGGAATCGCAATGGACAACGTACCGCACGTAAGAGCAAACTGTCAACCGCGTGGGTGAATTTCTATTGCACGCAGTTCTCTCGTTCGCTATCGGTATTTACGACCGCGAGTGGGCAGTGATAAGTTTCACGGGGGTGACCAGTGCTTCTCAATGTTTACTAATGTCTATTGTTCCCAGGAGGAATTAAACNGTTGAAACTAAATTCTGTAATGACCGAGGAAGGTCAGAAGCCTGAATTAAAAGGATCGACAGTGGTTCCAATAGAGCAAGAGAAATCGCAGGAAGGAAATAAGGGGACTGATTCATCCAAAGAAGTGATCACACCTCTAAACGTTTTACCTTTGACCCCCTACTCGAGCCTCGTGAAACTTCACCTCCCAACTGTTCACTACTACGTTTATAAAAATGCATAATTTTGTAAATTGACATTTTTTACCACTTTTTTTTATACAATAATTATATCTCAATACTTGAAGTCTTAATTAAACATTAAAATAAAATAATAAATGAAGTATACTTGGTTGTCAATTTATTACAAGACACACTCTGTATAATTTTTACTGTATTTTAATTAAAGGAAATGGTGGATCGCCTTGTACATTTGTGAATTTATTTTTATTTTTCATCTTCTTTACAAAATAATGCCGGCTGTCGTAGGACAATTGAACGTAGGAATACACGACGCATACATTTATAATATATATCCGATAATCAATTGGAAAAATTAAGGCTAACTTAACTTATCGTCCACCATGGTCCTCCTCTTCGTCCCGTTTTTAATAATAATCGTTTATAAAAAAAAAATGCCTGAAAATCATCTTAGATACAATAAACAATCGTGACTTAACGTTACATATGTCGTTTATCACCAAGCAATTTAACACGTTCACGCCGGGGGTGAATTTCTTGTTTCTTTCCCATAGACACTTAAAGCTCTTCTCTCTATCGGACGGGTCGTCTAATAGCACAATCAAATGTGTACCACCGGTGATACGCGCCGGTGTGAACGTGTCAAATTACATTGAAAGGCCGTTCTTAATTAATAATTCCCCTTAATCAAGAAGAATGATAAAATATTTACAATGCAAAGTCCTCTTAATTCGCCTGTTAAAATTGAAAATTAAATACTACTCCCTCGGCTTTACAATAAAAGCAGATTAATTCC
>NW_017147894.1:0-285 GCF_001652005.2 Ceratina calcarata | reverse complement strand
GCACGAGGTCGCATATTAACAAGCATGATTAGTATGTCATCTAATTCGGCGTATCCGGCACAGCTCACTCCTGGACATTTATTTAAATTTTACGCTGTTCCCCGATGCAGATGCACGAGGAAGGGGTTCACCTAGACCAAGATCCGTGAAATCACGCACCCTTCGAGGACAAAGCAAGATCCATGTACCCCGTCGAATTGCTAATTGCTACATCCTGAGCCTTTTCGGATATTAATTCTTGCTAACATTAATTCTATAAACAACTTCAATTAAATACATTTGGAG
>NW_017147893.1:0-285 GCF_001652005.2 Ceratina calcarata | reverse complement strand
TTATTATTATTATTATTATTATTATTATTATTATTATTATTATTATTATTATTACAGCGTCCGCTTGGGCAAATTCCCGCTAATTTGTATATACAAAATCCTGTTAATCATTTCACACCGGAAGTGCTCAGGCGCTGGCAATTAATTATCAGATCGATTAATTAAAACCGTGTACCGAGGACGCCATTAAGGGGTTACGGTCACTCGTGATGTAAAAAAAAAACTGCTTCCTTTGGAAATTTTTTTTTTGGAAACAGGTTTTATTATTTATGAATGAATGATCCC
>NW_017147892.1:0-285 GCF_001652005.2 Ceratina calcarata | reverse complement strand
TATATGCACAGTTGGAAACTATGTTACTCTTGAAATATGAAATGTAAGAGACTTCCACCTTTCATATGAATAGCTTCAAGTGCTTATCAAAGAAGAGAACAATTCTACTCATTTTACCAAATCTAATCATTTTACATATTTATGATATGCATATTTACGTGTCTGGTTATTTCATTCACATCACATGTAATTTTCTATGAAAAACTAATTTGGGATATTTAAATAAACAATAATGTGTAGTTATAGTTTCAAATAACTGTCTGGAAACAAAGATAGAATCGATGG
>NW_017147891.1:0-285 GCF_001652005.2 Ceratina calcarata | reverse complement strand
GATGTAGAATCACCCCCTGCCCGGTTGTACTACGATTTCCGGGACACCCTGTATAGTAGTTAAGACTATATTGAAGAAACCTAATTTTACCAGATATCCGTTTACCATTGATTGCGACTACCTTCCCTTAGAATTAAGTCCGCAGCGTTAGGACCGCGTAACCCCTCAGTGGCGCACCTAACTCGCCGACTTGGGTTATGCACGTCACAATCTAATATCATGGAAATGCCATCTTCGTCTACCGGAATATTAAATATTGAGGACATGCCAATATCATCGGAAATA
>NW_017147890.1:0-285 GCF_001652005.2 Ceratina calcarata | reverse complement strand
TGAATTAAATCCTCTTCCGGAATAAAACATATAAATAAAATTATTTTAACTGAAAGCTCTTCAAATCTGTTTGAGAATTATTCATTACAGAATCCCTGAATAACAAAAATAATAGACGTATCGTATGGCACAATATTAATTTTATATAGCATTTTTATAAACAATCAAATACATACGTCGGCGTCCCTGAAGAAATAAATCATAGCAGAATCTCGAATTTTGTAATCATAGCAGAATAATTAATTTTGATAAGCAACTAAATATGCATGTATGTCAGTGTACAGA
>NW_017147889.1:0-285 GCF_001652005.2 Ceratina calcarata | reverse complement strand
TGTAATCGATACTATATACTTTGATGCATATTAATAGAATAATTTCCCTTAGTGTTTAATAATAGAGTAATATCCCTTACTCTTCTTGATTATAAATTTATATATACGTTCTTTCTTATATTTTTTAAAAACCTTCACTAAACACGATTATTGACAAACCTTACATAGGCTTTGTCCTTCTGACACACTAGATTTTTGTTACAAAGTACAATAGAATGATTTGTTCCGCCTAGACATTTACCAAACCGGAGACCGAATCAAAATTAGTGACCATACGATATTGCG
>NW_017147888.1:0-285 GCF_001652005.2 Ceratina calcarata | reverse complement strand
GCATTACCGCTTCCTATTCTCTTACTAGTGTGTCGACTGCCGTGAAGACGTAAACAGCCACGAAATGTATGAAAATCAGTATCGCAGCAACAAAGGAAAATTTGGAAAGAGAAAAAGAGATGAGAGTAGAAAAAATAGACAGTTAGAAGCTATGTATATATAGAACGGAAAACCAAAACTTACCAAAGATAAAAGGATTTTATCTAAAACTATTGCGAATATAAAAAATAAATGACTGAAGTTACTAAGTAATTTAAGATCGTTATTGATGTTTCATAAGTATTA
>NW_017147887.1:0-285 GCF_001652005.2 Ceratina calcarata | reverse complement strand
GCAGACTGTAAAAAATTGTTCCATTTTTTGTGTTACGAGCGCCCGGACTATTAACTATTGCACGTGGAAATAAAAGTCTAAACACTTCGAACTATACTAGGGAACAAACTTAATGCACAATCCGTTATTAAAATCAGACAATTAATAATCAAATATTGATTAGACATTAGACTAGACGATAGACAAGACCAACTAGAAGATTCTCGAGTCTGGCTTAGTTGTTTTGTACAAACGCCCTCTTTCATCCTGCGTATCATATCTCGATAGATTTTTGTTACATTTTGA